>NC_141081.1:39630517-39805517 GCF_041138505.1 Cibotium barometz | reverse complement strand
ACCAAAGGTAAGGCATTAACACTACAATTGAAGCTCTTTGGTAGATCAGTGTTTGAATAGTCTCACTTTTACTAATGTGGTTCCTTATGCCTTTACAGGATTGTGTTCTTTTTGAGATGGTCTTATCTACATTGTTTTTGATAGGGATTGTAATGATGGATATGAGAAATTTCATTGTTCTACGCCCAGATACCTCCTGATAGATACTTGGCGAGATACATGTCCAAACCATGGATTGACCCTGATAGTACTCAACCTGAACATCGCGGGGGTTATAGTGCTCCTCCTTTTCAAACTCATTCTAGGTACTTTTATGCTCCCGTAGGTGAAATTTGCTGTGGGCATCACTTTGTCACTTTATTCTATCAACAGCATCATCCATTTCCACATTGTCATGAGTGTGCACGACTCGTATTAGGAGAAGCTTCACACATTTGTTGGCTATGCTGCTCTTACTTTCGACGATATGGCACGGGTTTAATGAAACAAATTGTGGGAATTACACCCCAACGCCATAACCTTCTTGATGTGAGAGTACCAGACCGAGGACCAAATCAACCTAGATTACCTGAGGAGGTTCAAGCACAACAATGAAGGAATACATGCATAAATGACTTGCAACCACCTATCTTGCAAGCCCTCCTTCCCCCAGCCTCAACATGTCAATTTTAGATCACTATGAGTACCTATATTGAGCAATTCCAAAATCTGAATTGTCTGCTTAACCTACCCATAGAACCAATGCCATATTTTAGCGAGGAAGCACTCCTTCCTCTACCACCTTCTCCAGAGAACCAATGCCATATTTTAGCGAGGAAGCACTCCTTCCTCTACCACCTTCTCCAGAGGCCGACTTTTGTACAGGGTTGTCCTTGCATCTTGAAGTGATTGATACCATCTTTCCAACAGAAGTGGACACAGATCCACCACCAGTGCAAGGGTAAGCTCATCAACTCCACAATAAGATCAACAAGCCAGGGCACTTTTCTCCCACTTATAGGTTTTTTTCCTCAGCTATATTCGGTGATTGGCACCAATAACAAATTTTATTCTTTTCTTTTCTTTTCTTTTCTTGTTTGTTAATAAGACATTTTGCAGAGATCTTAGCTAAACAAGAGCATACAAACACGCCCCAATAGTCCACCTACCGTGCACACAAATTAGGAAGGGTGGAGACATGCAATGCTTACAAAGAGCAAAGAGAAGCAATCTGCACAACATCAGCAATGCATCAATGCAAACGCACAACAAAACATCAACGAGCACTACAAGAAGTGTATTCAAATCATCATAATCTTTTGTTCTTTATGTGCTTTTCACTTTTGCATATATTGTTTGCATGTTCACACACAGTTGGCTGGTTTAAGTTTCAAATTAGTTGTTACTATGTGGTGAGTGATTTCTACATTCTTAGAGGACTTAGTACGAGGTATTTCTATTTGAAGACGGTGTAAGATATATGCCAACGAAGTATGCCAAGTTCTTATGCTCTCGAAGTATATTAGTTATCCCTAGTGGTAGCTACCTCTTAGGCAGGGATTTCATTCACGTGATCACGTTAACCGCGAAGTGGTAATAACACTAGTTAATAACACTCTCACACACTTGTTAATATCATAGATATTCACACAACCGGGAGAAACTTGCTATCCCGGTTTTCCCGGTGGGCTACTAGCTTGGCCCGGCGGGCCACTGTTTAGCCCGACGGGCTACTTATCTAGCTCGGCGGGCCCCGGGGCCTTTTTTTTTGCGCCAAAAACTTGGTTGTTTTGGAGGGACCTATATAAAGGGTTTCCCCTCACTTCCAAATGTGCTTTACCAAAGCACTTGGGTGGCTCACCTCAGGCTAAAAGACACAAGAGGTGAGTATAGATATTCTGGATTTTTGTTTGAAGCTTGTTAATAATATTTTGTATTTTATAAGATTTTGATTGTAAATGGTTTATCGTATTTGTTACGTGGACTAGCAATGTCTCCTCTTGGGTGGTCTACTCGAGTGCCAATTGGTCTGGGTAGGAGCTTCCCTAGAGGAGGGTATAGGTGGTGAGATGTTCGGGACATCATCTCTATCTAGGGATGGATTGCCTCAAATGCATCTCACCAAACGTTTGGTTTCTTTAGGTCGACTAGCAATACCTCCTCTTGGGTGGTCTACTCGAGTGCCATTTGGTCTGGGTAGAAGCTTCTCTAGAGGAGGATATAGGTGGTGAGATGTTCGGGACATCATCTCTATTTAGGGATGGATTGTCTCAAATGCATCTCACCAAACGTTTGGTTTCTTTAGGTCGACTAGCAATACCTCCTCTTGGGTGGTCTACTCGAGTGCCATTTGGTCTGGGTAGGAGCTTCTCTAGAGGAGGATATAGGTGGTGAGATGTTCGGGACATCATCTCTATTTAGGGATGGATTGCCTCAAATGCATCTCACCAAACGTTCGGTTGCATTGGCAAGAAGTGGGTTTTAGACTTTATAATTGCATATTTTAGTTTTACTCAGGCTGTTTTGGATCTCAAATCTTGCATGATTGTTGTTTAGGTGTTACAATGGTCTAATTGCGGCACATCAACCCAACGAAGCAACAGACCATTAGAAACTAGTGGAGTTTCCTTGCAACGAGATATGACAGCACAAACTTTGAATGTTGCGTCTCAAAGTGGCAAGAGGAGGAGCGGAGGAAAATCACCGGGACCTGAATGGCAATTTGCTTCCAATCGTTCTAGATTTGTCGAATGGAAGTGTAATTTTTGTGGCTTGGTAAAATCTGGGGGTGCTCCCAGAATAAGGGAGCATTTGCTTGGCACTAGCACAAAAAATCCCGGAGGTAAATGCAAGGGTGCAGGAGCTGATGATGCTGCAAAGCGCCTTAGAGCTTTGATAAGTAAACAAGCATCACAAAACAAGAGGCCCAATCTCTGTGCAAGAAATCACCAATCGCCGAATTTGGCAGCATCAAGTGGAGGGATCTCCAACCAAGGAGTGACTCCAACACATACTACTTGCGAAAATGACACCCAAGGTCCAGATGTCTCAATACCGATGGATGCATCTCCTGAGTTTCAGGTGGGTATGTCTCGTACCAGACAAACTAATCTAGTTGACAGCTTTCGTGCCACTGCTTTAGAGGATGCTCAACTTGCTTTAGCGAAAGCGATCTTCTTTACTGGTTCTTCATTGTCTATGGTCACGAAAGATTCATGGAAGATGGCTTGGAAGAAGATTGGAGAATATGGACCTGGGTTTTGTCCACCAACTTATCACCACATGCGAAATCAATTACTTGACAAGTGCTATGACAACACACGGGAAAGCGTTCAAAGACTCATAATTGACACCACAAATCAGTCTGGATGCACAATTGTCAGTGATGGTTGGTCGAATGCCCAAAGACGTCCATTGATAAATGTAATGTTGGTATGTCCTCGTGGGGAATGCTTTATCAAAGCTGTTGATAGCTCCGGGGAAATTAAATCTGGTCAATTTATCGCCGATATCATTGGTGATGCTATCGACCAAGTTGGGTCTGAAAATGTGCTTCAAGTGATTATGGATAATGCAGCTAATTGTCGAGCAGCAGGTCGTATGTTGGAATCTCGATTTTCCAATATCTATACATTTGGTTGTAACACTCATAGCCTTAACTTGGTGTTACAAGATTGGTACAAAAATGCTGATACAGAGTGGTTCAAGGAGATTATCGATAGTGCAAGTAAGATTGTCAAATTTGTGCTCAAACGGCAACGTGTTTTAGATATGTATCGTCAACGCATGGAAACTATGCTAAAGTTGCCTTGTGAAACCACATTTTGCACTAATTTTTATATGCTTCAATCTCTCCTAAGAAATAGGAATGCAATCATGGAAACCTTTGTGTGTGCTGGCTTCTCTGAGTGGGAGGCTGACCAGTCCGAAAAGGTTAAAGAAAAGGTGAGGTACATGCGATCTTTGATATCGGATCGTAGTTTATGGGAGGAAGCAGCAGATTGTTATCATGTTATGATGCCAGTTATGCTTGCTTTGCGCCAGTTGGATTCTAGATTGCCAAATATCGGGAAGGTTTGGATGGCGTGGTGGTCCATTCAAGAAAGCCTCGCAAACCCAGAGGAGCCCACTAAAACTGTTGTCAAGCATTGGAGTCCTCCATTCACCAGAGCAAGGAGAAATATCTTGGCCAAGTATGTAAGCGCTCGGTGGGTAGGAGCACATAGTCCATTGCATAGTGTTGCATATTGTCTTGACCCAGAATACTGGCATATGGACGTGAATGCCCTAGATGAGGAGGTAATCGATGATTTCTATGATGTTGTGGAGCGATTTTATGAAGATCCAGATGAGCAAGCAACAGCGGTAATTGAGCTAACCAAGTATAAATTGAAAGAAGGTAGATTTGCCTTGGAGTTTGTGCAAAAGCTTGCTAAGGAACAGCCTGCTTGGAAATGGTGGATGTTGAATGGGGGAAGTGTTCCAACTTTGCGATGCTTAGCTGTGAGAGTGCTTGCGCAATGTGCTTCAAATTCTAGTTCTGAACGTAATTGGAGCAGTTACAAGTATGTGCATTCTATTAGCAGAAATCGTTTATTGAGTGATAGAGCTGAGAAGTTGGTGTATATGTATTGTAATGATAAATTGGTGAAGTCAATTGAGTCAGATGATTACAACGAAGAGATGCCTAAGTGGACATATGACATTACTCAGGATGAGTATGATGCAGAAGAGAATGGAGATGTAGAGCCTAATGTCCCACATACGAGCGATAACTTGTGCTTTATTGAAGAGATAGAAGAAAACTTGCAACCCGATTTTGGTGTTAGTAAAGCCACCCGCAGACGCTCCTCACATTTGATGTAATCATGTTAGTTTTGACACACTCCAATGTAATCCGTCTTGCAACAACTGGATATCAAACATGTTGGTGAACATTTTAGAGAGAATGGTTTTTAGTCATGTCATGTTAAACTTAGAATACGAAATCATGTTAGTTTTGACACACTCCAATGTAATCCGTCTTGCAACAACTAGATATCAAACATGTTGGTGATCAATTTAGAGAGTATGGTTTTTAGTCATGTCATGTTAAACTTAGAATACGAAATCATGTTAGTTTTGAGACACTCCAAAGTAATCCGTCTTGCAACAACTGGATATCAAACATGTTAGTGTCAATTTAGAGAGTATGGTTTTTAGTCATGTCATGTTAAACTTAGAATACGAAATCATGTTAGTTTTGACACACTCCAAAGTAATCTGTGTGCATGTGTTTGTGTGTGTGCGAGAGAGAGAGAGAGAGAGAGAGAGATAGAGAGAGAGCATTGGAAATCTTTTGAACAAAGTTGCCGAATCTTGTTAAATTCCAGGGTTGCATTTAAGAGAGAGATAAGTTTAAATGCGGCTCTAACTCGTCCATGTGTCGTGCATTGGTCAACCGATCATAGTCGGCACCCAATTTAAAACATATATACAAATTTTTGTGAAATTCTTTGCCGCACAAAGCACACGTAGTACTGTTGACCATGTGTTGCAAAAGACAGGTCAAGTGGTACATGTGCCCACATGGGACAGTGTAGTGGCCAGACCATGAGTGAAAGAAACTATAACAAATAGGGCATGGTCCGCCACTTTCGTGCCCATGTAGAGGTGGTTGCTCCAAACTATTCGGGTGTTCAAATGCCGTCATAGGAGAGTTTGCATGGCCTTGCTCCTCCATTTGCGTTATGCGTCTCTTCAAGAGCTTGTTCTCTCTTAGTATATCTCTAGCGCTTGAACTTTCAGGTGCTTGCCCGCGCTCTGGTGCTGCTTCCGTCTGTTGAGGGCCTTGGGTGCCTCTAATTTGGTTGATTTGAGTTTGAAGCTCATCAACCGTGTGATGAACTTCCATTGAGGCTCCAAGAATGGCCAGTTGCAACTCATCTCGAGGCATAGTGATTGACTCACTCCGAATGTCTTCCACATGTAGATGAGGAGGTCGAGAGCTAAAGTCTACAACTGAATTCTGCACAAATTGTGCATATAGCATTTTAGCAAACCAGAGGGGACAGTCACCGTGATGCATGGGTTGGGCCATGACATCCACAAAAATGCGCTCCGCATGCTCGATAATTAAAGGAACACTACATTGTGTTAGCTTCAAGCGCCCTTTTTTTATGGCATCATTGGAGACGTCAGGCCAGATGCTCTTGACCATCTCTTTGGACACATTCTTATTTACTTGGGCATACTGTAATCCATGGGCCGGTGCCCATTTGGAGGTGCGTCCGGCAATACGTGCCGCATCATTCACAGTGCCAGTGCCCGAGATTTGCTTTAAGCGTTCAAATGCCTTCTTTGCGGCTTCATTATTATCAGCCATCTGAGAAAAAGTATGTATACACTTTAAGTTTATAGAATCAATGTTAATTTAGGAATAGCTTTAAAGTTATTTTCAGATGTTAGGTATAAGTTTATAAAATCAATGTTTATTTACTGCAAACTTGTTATTTTCAAATACTCAGAGAGAGAGAGAGAGAGAGAGAGAGAGAGAGAGAGAATTGGGATCAAAATAATATTTAACAATTGGGACCAAAATAGTGTCAGTCGATTAAAGGCAGGTCATGGAATAGATAGCCAACCAAAACATATCATTTACAAGAGGCTTTATAATAAGTGTGGTGTCATCTCAGATAGTGGACGTAAGCATGTAGCAGGTGACACTTCCAAATTCTTCAATTGCTCCTCAAAATCTGCCATGGTCTTCCTATCTTCCTTTGATGGCGTCATATAGGCAGCCGTCCATTCCTTAATCAAATTTGTGTGGATGGCAGTTTTACCCACCCACGGCACTTTGGTCATTTCTACAAACTCAGCACAAAATAATGTAAACTTTTCAATCACCCAAGCCAAGCAGAAGACATCTGATGCATTGCTCCATGGACAAGGGGACCTTACATCTGCGAGCTCAGGGGCTCTCCAGGGGCGTTGATTGTGCTCTGCTTTGTTGGAGATATTTGTGGGTTTGAACTCAATCCCATCCCTCAATGCAAGACCCCAGTCAATGATGCCTACCCGTGGCACCCCTTCTTTGGTGAAATCTATCATTATATTCCAGGGGTGGCAATCATTGTGGATGATCCCTTCAGCATGTGCAAAGGCCATGGTATTCACAAGGGCACAGATAAGCTCGGGAGCATGAAAAATCAAAGACTTGTATCGCTCCATTTCATGAGGAGCCACTTGTTTTTTCTTGTATCTGTTGCCTTTGCCTACAGCAAGCATGGAACTGAGGGTCCCCTTAGGAGGCGGAACACACTCCATTATATCTCCAAGACTGCCCCCATTAAAGAGGGGGAAGAGCAGTATCCATGGCTCCTTCCTTGTGTGCCCAATGGCGCGCACTATGCCCCTGTGGGTTAGGTCGATTGAAGCCTCCTGAGCAAAAGACTTCAATTGAGCCCTTCGACTACCAAGGAATTGCTTTGCACAATAAGAAATGCCTTCTGGAAACCAGGAGACACCTTGAATATGGCATTTATGTACAATGCCGTACGATCCAGAGCCCATCTTCTTTTCTGTGATGATGGCCTCTGCAGGCAACCCAATTGTCATGCTGCAGTTAGTATTATGCTTTGTGCGCTACAAGTGGGTGCCTTTAGAGACCTCACGTGCACCAGATGATAAATCTTCTTGTTCATCAGCAGGCCGGTCCAGCTCTTTGCGAGCTCTCTTGCTCAGGATAGCTTGGGTGTCTATGGCCTTTGCACGCTTGGACCTCTCTTTCTCTACCTTCCATTTTGTGTGGAAGTGCTCCAGCTTGGATTCATTTGTTTCCGCTGGTCTATCGTCACCTAGGTCAACAGCGCATCTAGGCATGTTGCCCACAATGCTAGTAACAAAATGCTTGATGGCTGCTCCATCAGCACCCACATGGATATTTTTCACTGCGCGGACAATCTCACCTAATATTTGCTCAAATCGATTCCTATCAGACACAATACCCTCGATGTGATTAGGTGACAAGCAACTAATGAGGGTAACGAGTTTGATACGAATTGATTTCTTGATTTCAGGAGTAAGTGCAAGCGTCGCCATCAATCTGCACAATATAATTGACAAATAGTTGCAACATTTATAACCACAAAAAATGCTATTTGTAAGCTAACTAAGAGATTTCTACATCCAACACACTTATGACTCATGTCATGCAAACTAAATAATCACATTCATCGTCAAAAACAAACACAAAACACAAGTTTACGACTTAACTTGACGTCAGCAGACCTAGTCAGTATACCGACCATCTGCAGATATCGCATTAAGATGAAAACTATGGCACAAGTGACACATCGTCAGCAGACCTAGTCAGTATACCGACCATCTGCAGATGACTATCAAACCAAATAACAAAAACAAACTTCACCACATAGCTTGGTGTCAGCAGACCTAGTCAGTAAACCGACCATCTGCAGATACCGTACTAAGTAGCAAAGCATCACACATGTCAGTAAACCGACCATTTGCAGATACCGTGCCACAACGAAAACTTCTACATAAGTTAAATATTAAGAGTGCACATCAGCAGACCTAGCCAATCGCTCGGCCATCTGCAGCGGGCCTCTTAACATTTAACGACACATGCACATGCATCACAAACAACGTTAAACTTAAGCGTATGCAAAAAATTAAATGACACCAACACTTTCAACTTAAAAATTACCTCAAATTGATCACACTAGCACCACCTACACCAAGTACAAGGAAGATTCTGTGAACAGTGACCCCCTGGACCACCCTTTTATACTACAATATAGCCCGCCGGGCCGGGAGGCGGGCCCGGCGGGCTTCTCCGCGCCCGGCGGTCCAGACTTGTAGCCCGGCGGGCCAATTGTGGGTTACCAGGTCATCCCACCCTCTAGGATTTGAGAACTGTGAATTTTGTGAACATTGAGATTTGTGAACAATAGCTGTGATCACAAGAAAAAAGGCTGTGATCACGTGAATATGAAATCCCTGCTCTTAGGTATGGGCTAGGTGCTACGATTAATTTACGAAACTCATGCCCTAAAAAATATATACAAGTGAATCGAGACATGACGTGTCTACGGCCATGTGGAATGCTTTGTAGGACCTTGGGTTGTCTTAGCACCTTGGGACTGATGCCTTGGTTTCCATGGAGTGAACACTGACGTCTAAAAGATTAAGAAGAAGACCTTCAAGGACGATATCGCCTTGATAGATGCTCGTAGGACTCTGGGGTACATTATGGGCCGTCAAGACTGATGCCCTCATCTTCATGGGGTACTCCTTACGTCAAAAAGAAAGAAAAGGGTCTATCGCCCTTGAGATACTTAGCGGCCTTCTTGGCGGAGGTCTCTTGGGGCCATTGCTTGGGTCTCATTGGGATGGAACCTTCCTCTTTATCATCTTTTACACACACACACACACACACACACACAAAAAAAAAAAAAAAAGATCCAATCACCATTGCTCATATTATTTAGGAGTAGGGTTGCCACTTAGGAATAACGTAAACACTTGTAGGACATTGAGATTGCGGTCATAACCTGCAGTGTACAAGCACACTTGCCTTTGCATAGCACTATCTACCACTTAGTCTCACTTTGACTAGTCTTTACTCACTTCTTTTAGCACTCTTTAAAACTCTAATCGGCCTTTCACTTGCATGCTCCCGTGTGAGATTGTCATTGCTGGTTTTTTTTTCAATAAAAGGCTTTACTTGTCTTCCATTGTTTTTTGCAGCTTTTGCTTCTGCCGCGCCCAAGGACGTGCACGATTTAGGAAGGGGGGAATGTTCCACGGGAACACTCACGGGAACACGGATTATGGAAGGAGGCCGGGAGCAATTAATGCGAGAGAGCAGGATTGTAGCCATGGGAACATAAAGACGCACATAATTTTTCCATATTTTTGTGCCGAAGTGCAATGTAAATCGTTTTAGGCCAATGTGGGTTCTAAATGAGAGTTCTAAGTGTATTAAGCAAGGCTCACTTATGGGGTTGTCCGACCAGGCCTAGGGTTAGGGTTAATGACAAAAGAGATGTTAGCTAAAGAAAGTGGACGTTTTTTGGCCATTCTCATAAGCTATTGATTGAAGCTCTTGAGCTCTCAAGCTATGGCAACTCTCTAACTCTCTCTCTATTGTACTCTAATCAGCATCAAGCTCCAATGAGTATAGCTCCACTTCATTCTCTTAATCTGTTTTAGCATCATTGAAGTAGATTAATCTATGATTAGTTGAATGCTTCTTTCTTTCTTTTGTGTATGTTGCATGCTTGTAGTGTGTGTGTGTGTAGTCTCCATTGATGCAAGCTCTTGCCCACTTCATTGGCAATGAGTTATTCATGGATAGACTCTCTCTATGAGCTTGTGGGTTTGTGAATGTTACATTCTATGCTTGCTTAAGCTTGTGGGTTAGTAGATGCATGCTTATAGATTTGCTGGCATTAGAGAAAGCCAAGATTTAATCAATGTTTGAATGGGATTAAGAGATTGCCATGCATTGCTTGTTCTCTTGATTAGTGTAGTGGGTTTAAGGGATTGAGAGATTGACTGAGGTGTTGAATGGTTGAATCATCAAGTGGTGGTTCGTGTATGTGAGCTCTCCCGCAAGGGATAAGCCTTCATGCACTAATCGGGTCGAGTCCTCGGATTGACATTGTGTTTCTCAGCACATTTGTTGATCAGTAGTACTCTATGAGCACTATATTGCACGGTAGAGAGAACCGCTCTTCAGTCATCATGATGGTCAACAGCACAAAGTTGATAATACCATACTACAAGGGGGAGAGGATCTAACCCTAATGGATTTCTATGATGTTTAACACAAAAAGTTACAAGCCTCTTCCACGAAAGCCCCTCTACCACAATGACCTACCATTTGTGTCAATGACTAACTCCGATAAAGCATTTACTCCTTCAACCCCATCATCATGAAGTTCGATGCCAAAACCTCGCAATCAACATCTATTCCTTAAAAAGTTTCCTCGCGCAATCATCTATCTCTAACCAAGGAACTCAAAGGAAAAACCCCAAACCAAATGCCTCTTCATCATCTAACCTTGCCAAAAGAGGGAAATGTATGCTCAAAAGCCTCCACATCAGTAACCACCACTCTACAAGAGACTAGAACCTCATCTCACCAACAATGGCCATGAGTCTCAAACTTGAAGCCTCGGCGACAACTAATGTGAAAGAGGGCTCACAACCATCCACTTCAAACAAAAATAAAAATCCACTAAGACAACAAAAATCAAGGTATCTTAATGCTATCAAAATGTGGGTGGAGAAGCAGCTACTTGTTGCTATCAAAATGTGGGTCAAGGCTACTATGAAGGTGCCAATCAAATTTGGGAGCCTCGACAGTCAAAGGCTCTTCCTCAACGCATCACTCAGAGGCTAAGGAAAAAGAAAAGTACTCCACAAAACCATCCACAAAAGCCTATGCGAGTTCCTCAGCGAAATCTAGCATCTCAACAAGTGTGGGTACCCAAAATATTACTGTAAGCATAAGGATACTACCAAGGAGATACCAACGCTTGGATTTCCAAGAACATCACAAATTCTCCTAAGCTTGCACAAAGAAGGAAGCCTCAACACCAAAAGAATTAGCCACCAATTTATAATGTTCAATCATCAAAGATGGGTGCCTATGCACATGCTTCAACAAGAAGGACATTATGAAGGTAATACCATCATATGGTTGCCAAAACTGAATAATGTGAAGAAAGCCTCACAACCAACTTCAACCCCAACAACTTCACTAAAAGTTCGACAAGAATGGAGGCCCAAGCAACACCATGCAAGTCACTCAGCCACTCTCATACATTTAGCACCTACACAAGAGCTTGTGTATTCAAGAAACCCCAATGGTAAAACTAACCAGTAGTCTTACCCCCCACCACCACCTTGACAACATTTGAGCCAAAAATTCAAGAATCAATTCCTGTATCTGCAAAATGAAGACTTATGAGTGCATCAAAGGCAAACTCACAATGCTCTTTTCACCCCTCTGGATGTGAAGTGTAAGTGAAAAGCTACGTGGTAGGTATAAAAACCTATTCTCTCAAAAAAGAGACTAGCCACAAGTGAAAAGCTACGTGGCAGATATAAAAACCTATTCTCTCAAAAAAGAGACTAGCCACAAGAATGGATTGCTTGCAAGGTGGTAGCTAAAAAAAAAACACACAAAAACAAGGGAGTAGCGCATATGGAAACTCCCAAGGATCTTCAATAGCCCCATTATATCTTGTTAAGCTTATCGCTTACTATCCTTTTGGCTATGTTAATGTAGTAGCTGCTCCATGAGTACATATCCATACTCATGCACTGGAGGACATTTACCATCGACAACATCCAAGTACATCTCTAGCTGGGGGGGCATGGTGGGAAAAAGCCTGGTCAATGGTACAATCCATCGCCTTGAACTTTCTTTCAAATTTCAAACCTCTCCAAATGATGCTACCATCTTCACAAATCAACGATCTTCAATCCTTGGTGAAGATATCTATATTAGCCTTGCAAGTTGACATAATTCTTTCAATCCTCACCAAACAAGTGGCTACTTCAACACAAAGCAGTTCAATAAGAGTCTATATGAACAAAAGACCATAGAACGTCAATCATCAAGGCAATCTACAAGCATGTTATTTCTCCCCACACAAAGGTCTTCAACACAATCACAAGGACGTGATCGCCATTAGGAAGAAGGGGGAAAGTTAACCCATTCCTAGAGTTAACAAGAGCTATCACCATTATACTACATCAAGGAGTCAAGGTAGATACACCAATGGGTCATACATTCAAGATATGAAGCAATGGTGTCCATATCTACAGCTTGAACGGGAGGCCGTAATGGTGTGACAGAGTATTTATGGTGATTCCCGCTTCAAGAGCATGTGGCAGCATGTAGGATGAAGTCCCACATGATTTACTTCATGGATATATTGTGAGAGTAGTCATTGTAATAGCATTATGCCTCTTATGAGCCTAAAGTGCCTGGCTAGCCACAGTTTAAGTGAGTGTGAATACTTATGGCCATGTATATCAGTGAATTTGTCTCATAATACAACGGACTCTCCCATTGTGCAATAGAGTCTTACTCTTGCTAATCTCTCTCTCTCTCGGGTTAGGATGAGCCATAACAAAGAGAATCACCTAGATTCTTTTTCAGTTTAAAAAACTTTATGAGAAGAGTAATCATTACATGCTTTGACTGAGCCCCAAATAATGTGCCTAGAGAATTCTAGGCTTCATAGGAGGTATCCTTTCCATATATATGATGGATATATTTATCACTGAGACCCAAGGCAATTGCCAATGTCGTCTCATCTTTGCTTATCCAAATGGCCTTCTCCTCCCTGGTTATAGGCATTTTTTTCTTGCCATTTGCAACTCCCCACCATAGCCCTTTATCATTAGAGTAAATTTGATCTTTGTCTTCCAAGTATAAAAGTTATAAAAGTTATACCCCTCAAATTTATTAACTTTGGGGTATAAAAGTTATACCCCTCAAATTTGAGGGGTATAAAAGTTATACCCCTCAAATTTATTAACTTTGGGATTGGACATGACTTTGGGTAGGTCTTACCTCTTGGATAATTAGTCCAAGAGTAGTGTCTAAACCTTCACAATAATATAAAAAAGATGCTAAAAACCTCTTTCTCTATATAAATTCTTACTAAAAACCTCTTTCTCTATATAAATTCTTATGAGTTGCAAGAAACTTTAAAAATCCTAAATTCTACTTCTTGATTTTCTTACTTGATTTAATGTATTTGATATTGGATGACTCACATGAATGAAGGCATTGATTAGCCAAGTTTAGAGGTTAAACCATTAATGATCACTAATTAATGAGAAAACTCACTATTTTGAGGTAGAGAACATCAATTTGAAGATCTCCGATCAAACCAAGTGAAAAACGCCACAAGGAGCACTTGGAGCTATGTATCTTGATGAGTTTTAAGCCATTAAGTGTATGATTAAACTCATTAAATAAGCATTAATCTCACATTACCAAAAGACATCTCTATAATTACACACAGGGTTGAGGTGATTTGTCTAAAATATTAATGACAATTCATTAATCTCGCTTTAACAAAAGACATCACTGTGACTACGCACAGGGTTGAGGTGATGCATCTACAAGAGTGACTACAGGCCACCATTTGTAAAATTGAGGCCGGAAATAAATTCAAAGGTGTTGAAAACCCCTTGGTATCAAAGGAATATCGACAATTTGATCTCGTTAGCACTATTATGTTTTTCTCCAAAAATGTAACACCCCTGGTATCAAGGGAATGTCGACAATTTGATCTTTGTTGAAGCACTATTATGTGTTTCTCCAAAAATGTAGCTCTAAGCAATAGTAGTAGCACACATTAATTTTAGACATTGATGCTACCTATGTGTGTGCCTGTAAGTCCATAAGAAGAATTAATAGTTGCTTTAGCTATCATTTATTTGGATAGAGAGATATCGACTCCATGGTGAGGTGATAAGAGAGAGAAGACTGTTAAAACCCTAAGATCTCTCTAGATAATTGTTATGCATAAACATGCATAAATCAAGTATAAACTCATCCACCCGACCACCCCCAAGCCCAAGGGATGCACACATGAATTATAATGAAGTACATCATACCTTTACTTTGATGTCCCATACCATAAAGAGGTATAACTCCAATCCAGCAGCATCATGTAGCTATAGTATGAAATGGTAGGTGAGTAGTTATGATCCTCTACAACACAAGAGAACATAACATAACCTAGCCTCACCATAACATCAATAGACCATAGCCCAAGCCTCCCTTGAGTGTGCCCCATGCCCCTATTATATAAGAGGGCCCTCAAGTGACTCTTGACTCTCCATTTTCCATGTGTGACCCTTGGATGCCTAACCGTAACCTTAACCCTTAAGGTTAGTCCTAACCCATGCTCCACTAGAGCTTGTTCCCATGATCCCATGCTCACAAGTCTAATGTGGGTTAGCCTCCTAGTATATGCACACAAAATGTGCATATAACATACTTTCCCTCTCTGAAAACATTGTACTCTTGCAATAAAAAGAAGGAGAACTGCGCTGAACAATCTCAACCGACTCCCAAGTCGAATCCTCTATTTCCCTATCTTTCCACCTAATTTTAACCTTAGGGATTAGTTAACTACAAAGTTTCCTTTCCCTGAATTCAAGTACCTTATGAGGTTCATGTGGAACATAGGATAATTCTTCGACTTCAACGAGTTCTTGAGGAGTAACTATGTTATCCTCACCTCCCAGTTTCCCTTTCAATCTATTGATATGAAAGACTGGATGAACTCTAACATGTCAAGGTAGTTTAAGTTCATACGCAACCGTGCTAATCCGATGTATAAATCGAAATAGACCACAATATCTAGGAGATAAATTCGAGCATTTTCCTTTTGACAAAGTTTGAAAATCTTTAGGAACTTTTAAATAAACCAATGCTCCTAGTTCAAAAGACCAAGTTGAGTGTCCTCTATATCAGCATAGAACCGCACCCTATCCTGAGCACTCCTGAATCCCAAGCTTCGGTCAGCATTTCCTACATATCACGCAAGAAATCCCTCGATGCATCAAGCTCGATGTCCTTTAAGACCGACATCAATAGTTAGGTGCCCTGGGTTGAATACCCATACATGAGACCGATATATCAATGGGTGCCCTGGGTTGATACCCATACATAAGTATGCACGGACTAAAACCAATAGCCGTATGTTTAGAACTATTATAGGCAAATTCCATCATTGGAAGATATTTTTTCCAATTTGATGATTTTCTAGAGATATATGCACGAAGCATATCCTGTACAATCTGATTCATACGCTCTGTTTTCCCACCATCAGACTGCGGGGGCGGATGATCATAGGAATTCATACTCAAAGTAGTTTCCTCGTTGTAAACCATTCAAAATAACACAGGAAAACATGGCATTATAACAACAGGAACTAGGTATCCATCGGCGGCCCGATGTACCCCACATCTGCTCATGGAATTATCGGCGTCCCAACTAGGCAAAACTTGATGAGTCCAAATAAAAGTTAGAAAACATCCAATAAAATCCACCAAAACAAACAGATCAACTAACCCATGATAGAATTTGTCTTAGGCTTAGGAAATTAAGCATAGACCACACTTAAATAAGTGCAAAATAAATTATCATGGAAAAGTGTCAAAGGTGAAACACACTTTGAACATAGGTTCTAGCCATCATTGAAGAAATTAAGATAATTATCCCATAAAATAATATATATGAGGGATTGCTAGAGCCCCATACCACCATGATACCAACCATACACACCTTAACAATTTTAAACTCCCTAGTATGCCGTCTAGGAAATATGAATAAAATCCTGTATAAAAGGAATAAGATGGTCTTATCCTAGACTTTCACATACTAAAATCTGTCTCTATAATCCTGAGACCACATAATTGAATTATTGGCGCCTTTCTAATGATAACTACTCCCAATAAACACAATAAAGCTGGGGTAGAAAAAATAACTCACCTAGATACATAAACAACTAGGTATCCGAGTTGGAATATGTACAAGAGTACAAGGAACATAGTCCAAAATTATGTGCAAAAAATGAAGGAAAATGCTACCCTCAAAGCACAGGAAATTATCCAAAAGATCAAAAGATCCTTATAAAACCATGGATAAAAGCATAGAAGCTCCTCAAATCCATGAAAACCATAGTTGATTATAAAAAACAATGCATGCCATCTAATGGACATTAATCATGCCAAAAGAAGCATTAAAATTGGTGGCCAACTCATCAATCCGGGGAGTATATGAACGTGGTGTCGTTCAAGCAAAACTCCAAAGTAAGCAAGTGAAACACATGTGTATAGCACTCATTCAAAAAAAAAAACCTAGACACAAGTGATCTAGGCAAAACCTGACGAGTCCATATAAAACTTGGAAAACATCCAATAAAATCCACCAAAACAAACCGATCAACTAACCCATGATAGAATTTATCTTAGGCTTAAGAAATTAAGCACAAACCACACGTAAACAAGTGCAAAATAAATTATCATGGAAAAGTATCAAAGGTGAAACACACTTTGAACACAGATTATAGCCATCAAAAGAAATTAAGGAAAATGTCCAAAAAGAATGGCTAAACAATGGTAAAAAATCATGAAAATATCGTTCAAAAATAATCCAAATAGAAATAACTATTAATACAAGGTATAATCACATTAATAATATGCGAATAACCCGCATCTATCTAATGTCAGTACAAGAAAACGTACTTCAATATTAAATAACTCTCGAAAATATTAAATTCTCGAGAAAAAGAATTATCATGATATTTTCTAAATTTTTTCAAATTTTATAGGGCCTCCAAATACGATAATTTTGAACTCCACCAAACCTATCTTATGGCATTCCAAATCTATATTTTTTCAGAAAATTTTTAGCAATTTAATTTGCCAAAATACCATTGATATTTTATAAATACCAATTTTTCAAGATTTCTAAAAACTATTTCTAGAAAATTCCTAATTTTTCTTGAAAATCCCATCGTTCACAAAATTTCCGATTCTGCCCAACAATTCTCAAATCCAATGAAAATTTATAATTTTAATAGATTTTTCAAATTTTTGGGTCAAAAAGTATATTTTTAAAGGAATTTGAATGGTCACGGGAGCTCGAATGGACACACCACATGCCAAACACCAACCCCACATTTTCCAAAAATTTAAAATAACCTTTTTCTAAATTTTCACTAATTTTTAGGAATTTTTTAAAAATTTTAATTAACCCCAAACGCATTTAGAATACGAATGGTCAAAAAAAATTTTGGAATCCCAATGGTTTTCCCGGAATACGGAAAGCCAACAGTTTCGGGAAAATAAAAAGACAAAAAAAATCGGAATGTGAAAGGTCAAAAGTTTCCGAAATCCGAAAGGTCAAAATATTTCTAGGAATTCGGAAAGCCAAAAGGTTTCCCGGGAATGTGGAAAGGCAAGAGATTCTAAGAAAAAAATTTCAAAAAATTCTAGGGTTTTTTTTTTCTCAATTCTCATATTTTCCCTCCTTTTTAGGCTTTTCCAAACTTTTTTGAAAGGATTTCAAAAGCTCTTTTTTTAATTTAAAAATCACTTTTTTAAAATATGAAAAAGCTTTAAGCTTATAAGGTTTGTTTTTAAATAAAAACAATTTCAGGGGGGTGGCACATTGCAAGACTCTAAGAGAGAGTCTCTTCTCTTTCCACTCTCCATCTTCTTCCATTTAACCTTCTCTCTCCACCCCCTCCTTGTCTCTAATCAGAGAGGAGGATTAACAATTTAATTAATCTTTTTTTGATTAATCATAATTAAAAGTTAATTATGATTAAAAATTAATCAAATTATGCCAACTAAAAGGCGTTCATATGGGTGGGAGGAAAATAGAAGAGAAATTCAGATTTGAGAGGCGAAGAGGGTCCCACTCACACACACGGGAGAGCATTTCATGCATCAACATGCTGCCCCTACTGCATTTTAGCATAAAATCGACAGAAAATGGATAGAATATCTGCGAAAAACCCGCAAAAATGCATAAAAATACATTTTTAAACAGACAAATGCTCAAATAATTTCTAAAAAATTAGAAAAAAATTCCTAAAAATTGTAGAAATTCAGGGAATCCATTCTGCCAAAAATATACGCAATAAAATATGTGGTATTTTGGTAAAAATTTCCATTAATGCTTATTTTGAACCACAAAAAATAAAAAAATAGCATTAAACTCACAAAATTCCCCCGCAACGTCGATTCATCCATGGAATAGTAGTAACACGTGTTCCAACTTCAATATCGATGATCCACGTGTAAATCATCAACACAAATCAACAAAATAATATTTTTATTTAGTAAATATTAAAATCTACTTCAAAAAATGCCAAAAATTATAATAAGAAAGCAAAAATAACAACAATTAACTAGAGATTGCTCTAATACCACTGTTAAAACCCTAAGATCTCTAGATAATTGTTATTGCATAAACATGCATAAATCAGGCATAAACTCATCCACCCGACCACCCCCGAGCCCAAGGGATGCACACGTGAATTATAATGAAGTACATTATACCTTTACCTTGATGTCCCATACCATCAAGAGGTATAACTCCAATCCAGTAGCATGTAGCTATAGTGTGAAATGGTAGGTGAGTAGTTATGATCCTCTACACAAGAGAACATAACATAACCTAACCTAGCCTCAAGATAACATCAAGAGACCATAGCCTAAGCCTCCCTTCAGTGTGCCCCATGCCCCTATTATATAGGAGGGCCCTCAAGTGACTCTTGACTCTCCATTTCCCATGTGTGACCCTTGGATGCCTGACCCTAACCTCAACCCTTAAGGTTAGTCTTAACCCATGCTCCACTAGAGCTTGTTCCCATGCTCCCATGCTCACAAGCCTAATGTGGGTTAGCCTCCTAGTATATGCACACAAAATGTGCATATAACAAAGACCCTATCAGGATATCGAAAGGCCTAGGTAGGAGTCGCGCAGTTCAAGAAGGGAGTCCAGACGTGTGGATGACTAGGGCTATTTTAGTTAGCTAGGGCTCCTATACCCTGTTGAAATTTGAGCATAATGATGAGCTATGGTGGATCAAACACTAGAATCAGCATAATTAACAAAGTGATTAGCAAGTGATTAAGACGTAATTAGTGAATAATTAGCACATAGATTAATGTAGGCATGGATACTCAAAAACCAGCAAATTCTCATTAGGGCTATGCCTCAATTTATAGTGTTTACATCAAGCATCAAATCCCCTTGATTTCTCCATGATTCACTCCCTGAATATCTCCACCTCTTGCCTGATTCTCTCCACCTCTTCTCTTTTCCCTGAATATCTCCCAGAATATCTCCACACTCCTAAATTCCCTCATGCTACCCATTATTCTCTCCCAGTAGATTCTCCTAACCTTTTCACAGGTTCTTTCACAATTACATCTCCTCTTTTACAGCCTCTATCCAAGAGCTTGTTCCCACACACACCCTATTCACTTGTATATTTCAACACCTCCCCTCAAGTGAATAATCCTAACACACCTGGTCCCTGTATCAAGTTTCCCTCTTACTTGATAGCCCGCGACCAGTGCCTCAAGTCCCTAAACTCCATAGTCCTTGACACTCTCTCTCTCTATGTGTCCAAGGCTACTATAAGTGCCCGTGACCTTGACTAAAGTGTTCACACATACATCTACCACTTGGCCTACATCATCGGTGGCTCAGAGGTGGTTTTACTTTATTGGGGCAGGTTACATTGGGTTGTGGGTTCTCTCTCTCTCTCTCTCAGAAAAGATGATCTGACTCCACTTCTCTTGGAGCCTCCATGAAGTTTGCCGATGTCGTTCCTTCTTCACTGGGTTTGCTGTAGCAGTCTCTCGCCATGTGTCTTGGCTTTCCACATTTGTGGCAAGTGAAGGTCCTCCCTCCTACTCTGCCTCTTCCTCGTCCTCGTCCTCGAGAGAATCCTCCTCGGGTGAAGAATGCTTTTTCCTCTCCTGCTGTTGAGTCGAGCTCTTTCTTCTCTTTGCCTCTGCTCTCTTGCTCCAGTAGAGCTGCTTCTATCTCGTGTATCTTCAGTTCAGGCACATTCTTTAGTGTTGCTACAATGTTTTCATAATCTCCTTTATCCACACTTTTCAAAAGTACAGCTAATGCTTCATCATCTTCTACCTTTTTGCCAATAGCTGCCAGCTGTTGCTTAATGCTTTTATATTTGTTCAAGTGTGTGATTAAGGGTTCACTTTCCTTCATGTCCAATTTGTAAAATTGCATTAATAGATTTATCTTGGAATTTTTTGCTTGTGTACCAAATAATTTATTGAGTTCATCCCATGCATCTTTTGCCCACTGTATCCCTGTGATATGATGAATGATCTCATCATTTAAACTGAGTGCAATAAGCCCCAATGCTTTTTCATTCCTACTCTTCCACTCATTTTCCCCTCTCTCTGGGCATTCATCTCTCCCTTCAACTAATCCCCACAGATTTTTCCTCATCAGCAAATACATGGTTTTTGTTTGCCATGTATAAAACTGTTCTCCATTAAATTTGGCTATTTCCTGTGCTGAATTCATGGTGATGTGAAGGGGGTCTTACCTCTTGATCCAAATTCAAGATTCAAGGGCAGTGTCTACCCTTTTACAACTCAATCTGGTGTTTAATAGATGATTACAACAATTTTATCAGCATAAAATCACCAGAAATTACATTAAATTGAGAGTAACCAATTTGTACGGGATGGTTGGAGTATCAAACCAACTCCGATTTGCAATCTGAAGCTTTAGGGATCTGTATCAGATACCTAATGGTTAATTTGAACCCTCAATTGCACCAAAGTACAGTGATTAGCACTGATTAATCACTGATTAGCAAATTAATGCTCTGGTTTGTGTGCAGAAAACAGAGTATGCGGGGAGCTCAGATCTGGTGCCTTCCACTTCAAATGCGCTCAAATGCTTTTAAAGGCATCAATAGCAATGAGTCTAGTAGAGGATTAAGCCAAGAAACACAAGATTTGACCAAATAATGAAAGCTTAATCTCTGTTTTACCAAAGTCACCTGCAGATTTGATGAAGAGCTTTGATCTCTCTGTAGACTTGATGAAATTGATTTCTGTCTTCACCAGCTTGTAGAGCATGCTTGAAAACCCTTTGTGCTAAGAGGAATTGAAGACATTTGAACTGAGCAAGTAGGGATCTTAATTCTTCTGCAGAAAAACGGCGCCCAGCAATTAGCGAAATTCAGCGCATCCTGACGGCGGTTTGCTGCGTGGAGTAGATGGGCTTGAAGCTAATGAGGTTAGCTATCTTGTGTATAAAGCTTGTGCCCTAATTTGAAGTGTGCTAAGTGCTAGAGACCCTCCACTGGCTGGGGGTGAAGGGGAAGAGTGAAAGCTTACTAAAAACTGATTTTTTTTGCTAATTATTTTACTAATCCTAATTAATTCACTAATGGGCTCATAAATCTAGTTGATTCTAGGCATGGCTCTGATACCATGTTGAAATTTGAGCATAATGATGAGCTATGGTGGATCAAACACTAGAATTAGCATAATTAACAAAGTGATTAGCAAGTGATTAAGACGTAATTAGTGAATAATTAGCACATAGATTAATGTAGGCATGGATACTCAAAAACCAGCAAATTCTCATTAGGGCTATGCCTCAATTTATAGTGTTTACATCAAGCATCAAATCCCCTTGATTTCTCCATGATTCACTCCCTGAATATCTCCACCTCTTGCCTGATTCTCTCCACCTCTTCTCTTTTCCCTGAATATCTCCCAGAATATCTCCACACTCCTAAATTCCCTCATGCTACCCATTATTCTCTCCCAGTAGATTCTCCTAACCTTTTCACAGGTTCTTTCACAATTACATCTCCTCTTTTACAGCCTCTATCCAAGAGCTTGTTCCCACACACACCCTATTCACTTGTATATTTCAACATACCCGACGGTCGGTGGGTGAAGAGTTGCCCTATTCTCTTCTAGTAGTCTTCTTGGAGGTATCATTGAGGCCTTTCAGTAGTATAAGAGCATGGTTCTTTCATCCTCTTCTTTCTCTACCATTGTGGACAAATGCAATAGCCATCGCTTTTAATTCTTACGCAGCCTAATAGCCATGGTATATGGCTGTTATAAGGCGCACATCAGCAGTCGAGCCTTTAAAGGCAGTTTACAACATGGAAGAAGGCCATAATGGCTGCATCATCAACAATAGCCTACGTCCACAACAACCCAATGACTTTTCAGTCTTTTGTGGCGTAAGACGACAGCCATAGCCGACAGAGTCACAAGGGACTTCAAACACATTTCTATATAGTAAAGTTTACTCTATCTAGTAAATTTGGATAAATTTGCTAGATCTCAACATAGTTTTTTCTTATTCTATCTAGTAAACTAAAATTCCTATTTATTGATCTAGCAAAGAAGTGCTTCCTATATAGAAAATGGCAAGATCTATATAGGAAATCGACTTTACATCTAGTAAAAAATTGATTTCTATGTAGGAACTATGAATATCTATATAGAAAATTAATGTAACAACTAGTAAATAAGTTTTTCCTATATAGCAAATAGCATTTCCTATATAGCATTGTAAAGTTTCTATACAGTAAATGATAATGACTATATAGAAAACTCACCTTACAACTAGCAAAAAAATAAATTCTATATAGCAAAATGGATTATTTATATAGGCAATATAACTTTTATATAGTAAAGGACTGATCTCTATATAGTAGAGGACTGATCTCTATATAGCAAAAATAATAACATCTATATAACTGAGAGCTCCTGATGTATATAATTAATACATGGTCTTTAACTAAAGATTTCAATCTTCATAAAAGAAATCACGTATATTAATATTAAGGAAGCAACTGACCACCCCCATAGTGATGGTCAGACATAAAGGGTCAGCTAAGTACTCAAGGATATGCTAAGAGCATACATGAGTGAACGGCAAATGAATTGGAAAGATTACTTACGAATTTTAAAATTTTTCTACAATAATGCAAAGCATGTTACTATAGGCTTTAGTCCTTTCATGCTTATGTTTGGGTTTCAACCCTGATCTCCAGTAGCTGTAGGGTTAGCTACTGAAAGAATTCAAAAAGTGAAAGGTTTTTTGTAAGATCATCATGATATGCTGAAAATCACTAAATAAAATGTTAAACGGGCCCAAGTCATTACAACAAGCATTATGCAGCAGACCGCACAGTGGTCACATTTGAAGAAGGTGACCAAGTATTTCTCAAAGTTCCCTCAAGTTCAGAAACTTTGAAGATAGGAAAAGTGCCCAAGTTGTCGCCTAGGTATTGTGGACCTTTTATAATACTTAAATGTGTAGGTGAAGTTTCCTACAAGTTAGCTGCCCAAAACATTCCAAGGCTCACCCAGTTCTTCATGTTAGTCGTCTGTGGAAACGACTAGGCAAAGATGTCAATGTGGTAGATATAGGTTTTCTTGTAGATTTAATTGAAATTCTGGTGTTACCTAACAAGATAGAGTGCATATTGGATTTTCAAGAGAAGCAAACTTGCACAGAATTAGACAACAGAGTGTCTAGTTAAGTGGAAGTACAAACCAAAAGAAGGTTCAACTTGGGAGGATGTTAGTACTCTCAAGACCCAATTTCCTACCTTTGTTTTTGAGGATGAAAACTCTTGCAAAAGGGGGAGTAGTGTCAAGACATCGGTAGGACTAGGTAGGAGTCGAGCGGTTCAAGGGAGTCTAGACATGTGTGGATGGCCAGGGGTATTTTAATCGGCTAGGGTTCCTATATCCGGTGGTCAGGTGGAGAGTTACCCTATTCTCTTCTAAAGGTCTTCTTGGAGGTCTCATGGAGGCCTTTTAGACCCAAAGCTCATAAAATGAAAGTTTTAGTGATTAATTATGACAATTAGTAGGTATGGTGAGTAGTGATTAAGTAGGGATAAAGCACTAAAGAACCATGCTTAGATACCATGTTAGTAATCATGGTAGCTCAATTAAGAGATTTTAACATGAGTTTTAAGCATGATGATTGATAAATAAAGGTGATTAGAGTTAAACACACATGAATAAGCAAGAGCTCAGCATAATGATCATATGGAGAGTGGGAAAATACTTGTACTATTGCATTAGATGGTAGCCTATAAATGGGCTTGAGTATAAGTGATTAAGAAGGCAACTAGGTAATAATTACACTTCATTAACACCCTAATAAAGTAGCATAAAAAAGAGCACCAATTTCATAGAATTGTTTGCAACCTAAGTTTTGCCATTAATGTATATCCTGGAGAGGTGTCATACCCAAAAACTATGTGCTTAACATGGCTAGAGACCTTAATGTCTCCAAGGTGTCACATACAAGGTATTTTGGTGTATAATTTCAATAGTCAAGGGGGTTTCCACTGCTCTCCACATTCCTCCTGCTTAGACTTTGTGGTTGGCACTAAAGGCATGGGATTGACACTTCACATGTCATTGAGCACATCATAGACCATGAGGAGCATAGACTCAAGGTTCTAGTATTAGATGTGTTGGGATACTACTCTAGATTTGTTACATGTGGAGAGATTTTGGATACGACCACTACTAGTTTTCATAGAATTCTTGGTAGCATTCGAGTGGATCGAGTTATTGTGATTGAGCAATCAGGGATATTGCATGAGAGTAGTGATGAGTTCATAGAGGTGAGCCATCGTAAGAGTATGCATATCGATCATATTTTTAGCATATCCTATGACATTGACTTTGAGAGTTTTACAGTTGATCTAGGTATTTACTTAAATCCAGTACTATTGGAGATTGTTCTATCATGAGATTTAGGTCATATAATAAGGACACCAGTGATGGAGTTGGTCTATACCTTTGGGGATGACCTTAGTTGCCTTAGAGATTCCGTTGATAGTAGTGAGTTGACATATACCACTTATATCTCTTGTGTAGACACTTGGTCAATGCTTAGTGATGGCGATCTTTATGATGATCCAGCTTCTATTCTAGAGGGACACACACACATAGAGTGTCTTACACATGGAGATATTATGCATGGGTCAGATCATACTCATACATACATAGATATGGTGGATTATGCTTTTGACTTCTTGAGTGGTGCTACATATGATGAAGGCACTAGTTCACATTTGACTCTATATGAGGCTAACCTTGAGCTATGTTTGTTTGGCTCCTACGGATGTCGACATGATCCTATGTTCTTTGGAGTCAGGACATTTTTCTTTGGATGCATCCTTTGCCATTTGAGGAGCATAGTTTTTGGATATGTGATTTGACAGTCAAGTGCATCTATGACATATTCCAATCTTACTATACACGATGATTCTTTTTTTTTTTGTGCCAGGACCACTTGACATTTGGGCTAGGAGTTTCGAGCTTCTTCGGCGGATACCTTTCATGCCAGATTCACAGTGTGGTTTTGTGAGGATGGGCTTATGAGTTTTCCTTTTGACCCTGGGGCTACTATCTCTTTGGAGTCGAGATTTCCTTTTGATCCAGGAGCTACTACCATTTAAAATTCTACCATTCTAGTTTCGACGGTTTGGGATGTATACCATACATATCCCTTTGATCCTGGAGGATACTTGACTAGATTCGTTCATCGATAGTCATTCCTTACCTACTCCACTTGCACTATATTATCATGGGCCCATTTCCTTGGATTTTGCATGCCTTGGATTTCCTTCTGATCCAGGAGGTTGCATAGTTAGCCTCATCATCGATGGGATCCCTCTATCCTTTCCATTTGACATAGGGGGTCATATGATTCATGCACAGGTCTTCCGCTACATTCAGTCATGGATGTGATTTTTTTTTTTGGCTTTTGTACATAGCCACTTGTATATGTCTTTTCTTTGGGCACGACCACCCTTAAATTTTGAGGATGAAATCATTATAGGAGGGGATGGTTTAATGAAGTAGGTTTACGTGCACATGCACATGGGGAATGGGACCTAGGCACTTGGGCTTAGGGACCCTATATGAGACATAGGGATCATGGACATTGTACCCTTTTGATCATTATACTTTCATGAGTACTCTTACTCTTTGGAGCTCCCAGCTTCCATGGTGGACTTCTCCCTTTTGAGAAGCTATGTGTGTACTCCATTATTGAGTGCAATAGGTGCTACTCCCTATGATGAGTGGGACATGTGTGCACTCCATGATGCTAATGAGTGCAACCCTAAGTTTCCTTCATTGCAAGGTCGACCATCTTGGTTAAGAATAGCGCTATGGTGACGCTACTAGTATCAATCTCTGAGTCAAAGGGTTTGTCAGGATTAACTATCTTGAGAACGGGGGATGTTGAAGCAGCTAGTTTCAACTCATCAAAACTATTTTGCTGAGTAGCAGTCAAGTCATAGTAAGGATTTGCTCTTGCAACAAATCATCATGGTGCGGCAATGAAGGAGTAAGCCTCTATGAATTGGCAATAAAAGCCAAAAAGCCCTAGAAAAGATCGTAAAGTATTAACATTCTCTAGCACTGGATAGGCTTACATTACGACAACTTTCTTAGGATCCATAGTATACTCCATCAACTTAAACAATGTGATCCAAATATTCTATTTGGATCAAACACAGCACTGTTTTATCAAAATTTACATACAAAGAGTTATCTTTTAAAGCTTTGAAAAAATGTACAAAGATGATATTCATGTTCTAAAAGAGATTTACTATACAACCGGAACATCATCTATAAAATCTACTACAAGCTAGCCCATGAATGGCCTAGGAATGTCATTCATAAGCTTTATAAACATAGTAGGGGCACTGGTGAGTCCAAATGGCATCAACAAATACTCATAATGGCAAACCTCATACTAAAAGTTGTTTTATATACATCCTCATCTCTTACCCTTATTTGATTGTGACCGATTTTAGATCTATTTTACTAAATATCATGGCACCATGCAAGGTATCCGAAGAGATCGTCGATTCTCAAAATTGGACACTTGTGATTCATAGTAGTAAGCTTATTAAATTCCCTATTAATCGACATGCATATGAAAGATACCATCCTTTTTCTTAACAAGTAAAATCGGGGAGGCAAATGGTGAGAAGCTAGGGCGTATCAAGCCCTTCTAAATATACTCATCTATCACCTTCTTAACCTTTCTCTCTTCCTTTGAACTCATGTGATAGGCAGGCCTATTCATAGAGCTTGATCTTGGAATCAACTCAATCATGTGCTCCACATTCCTGTGTGGAGGCACACCAAGAGGAAGTTCAGTTTTAAAAACATCGTGAAATTGTGCAACTAAATCATGAGCAACAGAAATGGACTTCTCTGTCTATCTTATTTACCAACATTTAATCAAGAAGATCTCGTTCACCCCTAATGAGAAAATGCTTCCCTTCATGCTCAAACTAGTAGACATGCATATCGAAGTTGATTATTGGCTTCTTCCTTTCATGCCATTGCTTGCCTAGCACTATATCAAAACTTGCTAGTCTTGTAATTTCAAAATCAAGATTGTTGGATCCAACAACTTGCCTATCCCAAACCTCTGTATCCTTAGTGTTAGCTAGCTCCATTGTATATTGATATAGCGAGATGAGCTAGTGGGTAGCTTAAGCTTCTTGACAAGTAAGGAATTTATAACATTGTGAGTAGAGCGAGTGTCAAACAAGACTCTTACTTGTTTTCCTTCCACCATGCCCTTCATAACAATTAAATCCATGTCGACAAACTAGTACCCTCTCTGAGCCTCATAAGACTAGTAGGGACCTTCTTCCTTCCTGACATAGCAAGAATCCAAGTAGGTGCATTAGGATATGCATTCAAAAGGTTTGTATTAGTAAAGTAGATCCTCAAATTCATCATCCTTGTCCACTCCATCTAGTGGACTCACCACCACCTGTGCAATGACATTTGGATTTTTCCCAGGATAGCCCTTAAATCGGTGGCTTCCCATACAACCATAACACAATCCTTCATGCATGGTCTTCCTTTTTGTTGTGGTGTCCATACCAATTTAGTGTAGGCTCTCTCAGCCACCATCAGTGACACCTTATGCTTTATCCTCGCACATGTCTTACATTTATATCAATAGTAAGGACTTCCTTGCCCTTAGATTGAGCATTTGTTTTAGGAACAAAGACCTGGGTGTGTTGTCTAGGAAATCGAGCCCAAGTAGCCCTTGACCTAGTTTGGGTAGGGAATCTCCTACCATCCTCCAAGACCAAAGTGAGTTCAATCGCTTCTTACATAGTAGAACATTTTTCTTTTCATAATACTAAATGTCTTAGAGATTCTTTGAGACCAAGTGCAAATTTGTGCACGCAAAAAGTATGGAATATGCTCAGGTACTTTCAAAACTGCTTCACAAAATTTGTCATCATATTTCTTAACAAAGAAATTCCTTTGCATAAAAAAAACTCATGCATGGAGAGCGCACAACTACGCTCGCTATTTGTAAAAAGGACTTTAAATTCTTCCAAAGTTCTGGGTTTAGATTGTCCAAAATAATTTTCCTCCACCATCGATGTGCCACATCGAGGAGGTTATTTGTGGCTTGGTGAATCTTGGTATCATCATCTATAATACCACATATTTTAAAGCATTGCTCCCACTTGCTTGACGACCATCATACGAGTCATGAGCGCACTTGAATACTTGGGAGACTTAACATCTTTGAGTTGCCACTTTGTTCGGCTGGTGAATGGTCTAGCTAGCACAATCTTGGCCTCACTCGGCCTTGGTATAGTTACATCAAATGAAACAACCTTTGCACTAGCCTTAACTCCTAGCAAAGTACGCACCTTTTACCAAGGTAAGCCAAGGTATCTTTCAATACATTTATATGATTAAATACAACCTTAGAAGAGGCATTGGGCTCTTGCCCTTGGATTTGATTTTGATTTTTCTCGTTATCCAAATTTCTTGATTTTAGGTTTTGTATTTGGTTTTTCCCTCTCTTTTTTTGAAAACCCAAACACACCATATATATATATATATATATATATGTATGTATGTATGTATGTATGTATGTATGTATGTATGTATGTATGTATGTGCAAAACCAAGCACACCCCAAACACACCAAAAATATATATATGTATGTGTAAACCAAGCACACACCAAAAATATATATATCTATGTGCAAACCAAGCACACCCCAAAGCGGTATTTACAAAGGCTTTTATCTTGGTATACTAACCCTTGTGATTGCGTTAGTGCCCGTGTGACGATCGAGTGTGGTTGGCCAGCACACACGAGGTCAGGTGCCATAGAGGGGTGTAGAGTTATGGGGTCAACATGTTCTATTTTCGTTTCAATCTCTGTCTCATTCTCAGTGTCACTTGGTTCAGTTTCACTTTTCAATGACTGCGGTGGGGTTGTTATTGTCTCATTCTCAGACTCTTCCTCAGATGTGTTAGTCTCATTGTCGTCGTATGAATCCAAGTCTTCCTCCCATGTTGACTCAAGCTCACTGTACTCCCTTGTTTCATCAATGTCTAAGCGCTTTGGTGTGTTAATTCCATTCGGATTGACACCATGATCCTCAATTGAGGACATTAATAAGTGTCATGTAAAGGCACTATAAAGGTTGTACATTATGAGAGATTGGCCACCCAAGGCCTAGTTAGTAAGTTTTGGGCACCCAAGTGTGAATAAGGGCCAATTGTATATAAGGTATTTTCTCATAATGAAAAGCACACAATCCCCTTTGTGCTATTGAGAGCTCTTCCCTTGTACTTTGTGAGAGAGTGAGGAGTGAGAGCATTCTAGCATTGTGCCTCTTTCATGCTTGTGTGTGAGCGACTCCACGGTGATAGTGTGGAGGTGGAGCTTGGAGTTTTGAGCATACAAGAGATCTTGGAGGCCTCAAGAGACACGAGCTCGAAGCATTGGTAAGTACCCCACGACGGTTGTGTTGTATTGCTTGTCCAATAGGTGAATGTGTGTAGAGAGTTCACTCTTGGAGGTGTGGTAGCCCATAACATTTTTGGCGCCGCTGCTGGGGAAACACCTTTGTTTCTTCCATACTCTTTGAGTTTCAGCTCCATTGCATAGTATTCATTGTTGCCTTTGCATTTTGGTAATGCATTGTGTGGAAAATGGAAGGATAAGGTGTGTGTGGTTGAGAAAAAAATTATAGTTTTGATGCTGTGAATGTTGTGGAAAATAGTTTAGGAAAGGATTCATTGGTTATTATTGATAAGTTTGATGTTAGCACCACAAAAAACACCAACGTGATGAAGAAGCAGGTTGGGTGTTGTTTTCTTCTTTTTTTTAAAAAATCAAAAAATCAAAAACATAAGGGACCATTTATTGAGCCAGGAACTTGCATTTCATTCCCTAGCATTGGCACAATCTAATTTTCATCATTTGGATAAGTATTATGCACCCAAGACTACAAATTGCCAACATGGAAAACTCCACGTGAAAGTGCACGAAGCTGTTCTCACGACATGAACCATTTTCTTGCAATTTCATACTGCAAGTCGCTCACGAAATCAGTGTGACGGGATTTTCACCAAAAATCATGGGATTATATTCCAAAAATAGAAACCCTTATCTTGACACCTTGGACACGATTCAGGCCGTCAAAAATTGGATCACGTGAAAGTGCAATATACAATCACGACGTGAACCATTTTCGAAGCAGTTCACGGCGTGAAACACTTTTTGTTTCACGACGTGAACTAAATCCTGTTGTTTCACGAGAAGACTAAAACTAATGAATTGATAAAACTAAGACTGACCATTTTTTCTGCAGTTTCACAACGTGAACCATTTTCGAAGCAGTTCACGGCGTGAAACACTTTTTGTTTCACAACGTGAACCATTTTTTCTGCATTTTCATGATGTGAAATATTCTCTGCTAATTCACGCCTCCTAAACATAGCGATAGAACGAGGAATTGAATCAATTTGGGTTGGATAATATCTTATCAAATCATACATACATGCACTTAAGATCTGGAAAACTCATCGGAGACGATGACGATAGTGCATCAAATCATCTAGGAACTTCCTACCAAAGAAGTGTGGGATTCGGACAGTCCACAAGCACACACTTGAGTGTCTTGAGAAACCTGACCACCGTGGAAACCAGTAGTGAGGAATCCATGGAAGAAGGGCTGAGATACACTGGGTTTGGGGAAGGTGACAAACCACACTCTCCAACCAAGTCCAGTGGGATCATTGAGATAGCCCGAGGATTTTTTGGTCTCCAAACCAGTGATGATGAAGAAGTGCAATCTCTGGGCATGGGTTCGTCAACTAGCGCTGGACTCGGTCCAAGACACAAGAAGGGCCATTCTAGACGTTGAATTCTAGGCTGTCAAATACTGGCACCCCTCGAATTAGATGAGATATGGAAAGTGCAGTTAGGACGGGTCAAATATTCTTTCCCACCACCGAGGAAATGGAATTGAACCTCCAACGAAGTGAGGTGGAACGACAACTCCGAGAATTGAGCTTAAGGAAACAAGAGCTTGATACTCATAGGGTAAGAGCTGAGAGAAAGGAAAAAGATAATGTTAACCATCTCCAATCACGTGCGAGGAAAGGAATCTAAAATTGCTACAGGTAGAGGTGATGAGGATATTCCGAACCTGAAACCCATCAATGAGGAATCCAGAATAGAGGAAGGGTTTACAACCAGAGAAGAAGAGGGTAACATAGCTTACTTGGCTATAGAAGTTGAGGACCGGCTCTATACCAACAAGAAGGACATAGAGCTAATGATCAATCACCCTACATTCTTGCAAGATATGGAGCTCTTAATTACATAAAGACGCATAGAGGCTACTATTAGGGAATCCAACCAGGGTACCACAACTGGACAAGTCCACGAACCTGAGATACCAAGAAGAGCCAATATGGGTAGGGGACGAGGTCTAGGAAGGGGGGAATCAATCTGGAAGGATTAGACCTGGGAAAACAAGGAGAATAACCAGCAACTCGAAAGGGGGTTGGTGAATACCTTAATGCCGACGAAGAAATAAGGAAGTTAGAGGATGCCAAAGCTTTAGTTGAAAAGTACCAACAAATTCATGAAACTAAGCCAAGAGCCAGCTGAGTAAGGGATACCATCTATCCACAAGATGAACCACCCCACAATAGGACTTTGAACCTACCCACCCCGATTCCGGAGGGAACTGAAGAAGACTCCCAAACAAACACAATGACTAGAATGTTTGAGGAAAATGAGTTGGGGGGTTCCATTCACTCCTTCCCCATGGAAGAATACAAGACACTTGGATGGGAAGAACACTCTATATCCAAGGAACCTAGGGATATAGGAAGCCTAGCTGCTGTATTATCCACGCCTGTCTAGATGCCCTTGGGTCAATTGTTACGCAATTCACCCACCTTTGGACAGATATAAAAGAATGGGTTGAAGGAGGTTTAAGGCCAGCTGATAATATTGATGATGCTCTGCCACCCTTGGCAGAAAGACCCTTGAGGCATACAAAGGAAACGTGAGTAGTTAAGATACCAGCAGTTAACCAACTGGGACACGCTACTATAAGAGTGACGACACGAATGCTACCATCCCAATTCATCATAATGGATACAAGACATTGGCAATCCTGGATGGTGGGGTAGGTGTCAGCATCATTACCAAACATTGCTGGGAAAATTGGGGGAAGCCGGATCTAAAAAGATCAGATCTAATCGTCAAAATGGCTGATGGAACATCTTCGAGACCCATTGGGCTCTTGGAAAATGTGAAGTTCAAACTCTTCACGTTCCACTATTGTCATACATTTGTGGTCATGGAATTCCTATGCCAATGTGTGATACATATGACATAATATTGGGACGACCCTTCATGAGGGAATCCAAGTTGGTGCATAATTGGGCCTTGGATCATGTATATGTACGCAAGGACTCACACATATCGAAAGTTAATCTAAGAGTATAGAAGGCACACCCCATGGAAGGGCAATTGTTCAGTAATGACTCGGTCACAACGGATCGAACCACATCCCTACAGATATGCCAGCTCACAGAGGAGGAGACTAAGGATGAGGAGGATACAGAGATGTATGCATCACTACCTCCCTCGGACTTTAGTGAGAATTGGATACATGTGTTGGCCACCAATTGATGTGATGCAACCTAAGGGAACCTAATATTTGGAATCTGGAAACATCCCTACGACTTATATCTGCATGGTTGATTAGCAAACCATGGATGGGGACTCAATGGAGGAGACATCAAGTACCGAAGGTATTGTGGCGCGATTTCGTACCAGAACTATAAGAAAATGAAAGGGGTGCCGCCCGAGGTGGTACAACATACGATTCCAATTATGGAAGGATCATGACCTGCCAGGCAGAAACCATACCAGATAAATCCAAAGTATGCAGCAATTGTAAAGGAGGAAATTGATAAGCTCATTTGCTGCTAACTTTATCTATGAAATTGAACATACAGATTGGTTGTCACCTATTGTGATAGTACCTAAAAAGAATGGGAAACTGAGAGTATGTGTCGATCTTAAGAAAGTGAACACTCGTTTATATAAGGACCATTACCCATTACCGTATACCAAACATGTCTTGGAAAGAGTGGCTGGAAGGAAAGTGAATAGCTTCTTGGATGGGTTTTCAGGATACAATCAGGTGCCCATAGCACTAGAAGACCAACATAAGACTGTGTTCAATACCATGTTGATGATTGTGCCCATAGCACTAGAAGACCAACATAAGACTGTGGCTGGAAGTGTTTATTGATGATCTATGTGCACATTCTCGATGGGAAGATCATTTGAACTATTTAAGGAAGGTATTTGAACATTGTCAATACCATGTGGGGAGCATTCGCTTTTACAAGGTTATGCCGTTCGGTCTCACAAATGCCTCGGCAACCTTTCAAAGGTTAATTTGCACAGCTTTTAAGGACTACTTGCAGAAGTGGCTGGAAGTGTTTATTGATGATCTATGTGCACATTCTCGATGGGAAGATCATTTGAACTATTTAAGGAAGGTATTTGAACATTGTCGATTATATCGGATATCACTAAACCCTTTGAAGTGCTATTTTTGGGTCCAGCATGGTGTGATACTGGGACACAACATAGTCTCAAAAAATGGCATATCCACTGATGATAGCAAGGTTAAGTTGATCATCTTGGAACTACCACCGCCTACCAACTACAAAGGTGTATAAAGGTTTATGGGTCATGTGGGTTATTATCGATGCTTCATCGTATTTTATGCAGAGATAGCCAAACCATTGTATAAACTGCTCATTGTCTTTGAGTGGACCAAAGAGTGTCAAGAGGCTTATGATCGTCTAAAGCAAGCCTTGGCAAGCGCACCCATTTTGCGACCCCCCAATTGGGATCTCATATTCCACGTACACATCGATGCGTCAAATTTTGCAATTGGTTACCTGGTGAGTTCAAATTGGACTATCCAGTTTGCTTTGCTAGTCGATTTGATGCTGCAGAAGTGAACTATACCACTACCGAAAGAGAAGGATTGGCCATGGTCTACGCAGTCAAGAAATATCAACATTATCTCTTGGCTAACAAGTTCATATTTTTTGTAGACCATCAAGCTTTGCTATATCTAGTGAATAAATCTTGCACCACACGAAGAATCACACGTTGGCTACTATTGTTGTTGGAATTTGACTTTACTGTCATTGGTAAGGAAGGGAACACAACATGTGTTGGCCGACCACCTGTCTAGAGTTCCAAATGGAGAACCAGCAACTGGCATTGACGATGACCTTCCTGATGCTTGTCTATTCAAATTAGATATGGTACCTAAGTGGAGTGATGAGATCTCAGAGTATTTGGCTTATGGCTTCCCGCAGGATGTACCCTTAAACAAAGATAAGATGCAGAGGCTTATCAAGCTTGTGGCACCATATCAATTGATTGCTGGAGAATTGTATAAACTGGGCAAAGATAATGTGCTTAGGCGGTGCGTAAGAGAGGATGAATTCGTGACCATACTAGAAGAGTCTCATTCTGGGATAGCAAGCATGCATTTTGCTGAAGAGATTACAGAGCTCGAAAGGTGCTCCAAGCTGTACTCTAGTCGCCTATGTTATTCAGGGACGCCATAGAGTTTGTCAAAATATGCGAAGAATGCCAACGTTTCGCTGTCCCACAAAAAATGATAAGATGCCACTAACCCCCATCATTGTCATGAAATGGGGAATAGATTTCGTGGGGCCGATTAGTCCAGCAGCTCATCCATCAAAATCTCGCTACATAATCGTAGCCACGGATTATTTTACGAAGTGGGCAGAAGCCAGAACTTCAAAGAAAGCTGCGCGAACAAGTGCAAAATTTGTATCTGAGCAAATCATATCACGATTCAGCTGCCCATTGGAATTGGTGAGTGATCGCGGCTCGCATTTCATTAATGAGGTGATTAATCAATTGCTTGCAGGATTCTTCATAATCCATCATAAATCGTCACCATACTACCCACAAGAGCAAATGGTCAAGTAGAAAGTACCAATAAGATTTTGTGTATCATCCTGACAAAAAATGTGGAAGCAAATCAAAAAGATTGGGAGCATAAGCTTACAGCAGCCCTTTGGGCCTATCGCACATCATATAAGGTGGCAATACGATATACTTCTTTTCGTCTAGCTTATGGTGTTGAAGCGGTTATGCCCATGGAATACTTAGTTCCAAGCTTAAGAATTGCTATACAAGAACGTCTAACTAAAAATGCATTAGCTGAAAGGCTAATTGCCTTGGAAAAACTGGATGAGACCCGATTGATAGCATCACACGGACTCATGGTTGAAAAGTTACGCAGAAGACATTGGTTTGATAGAAACCTCAAGCAAAAAGAGTTAAAAACGAGGGACCTTGTCCTCATGTATGGTGTGGGAAGTGCCATAAAAAAGAAATTGAAATACCAAGGTCTGGGACCATTCCACGTATCAAAAATCACACCTCAAGGGTCTATCCGAATAGAGACAATTGACGGCATCCAAATGGAGGGCTATGTCAATGGGAGTAAGCTAAAAAAATACTTTGGACCATTAACCCAGGAGATGCTCTTCCAAGAACACCTCTTAAAACAACAAAAACAATTAGCGAAAGAAAAAATTGAGCAAGCGCAAGACGAGGCTAAAGCTAGGCAAGCAAATGCTAAAATGAAGAAGGGCATGATTCATGTCAACATGGCTTCCATAACCCTTGTGGACGAAGAGGATCTAACCAGCAAGACTCAAGTTGGGACTCACAACAAACACACAAGGGCATTGCAACAAGTGTTGCATTGATAGATAGAGGTTCAAGCCACAACCTAATCTCATACGATACTTGGATAGCCTTAGGGAGACCAAACATTGAACACACGGATGCAAAAGTTCATAGTGTACACTTAACAACCACAAAGGCCGTTGGGCATTTAAATGTTAACATTTCCATCAGTAATAATCCCTTGGTTGGAAAGGTGTTTGTAATGCGTGTAGGTACAATGGAAGAAGAGATGATCTTAGGACGATCCTGGATCTGTGCCAACAAGTGCAATATCCAATGGGAAGACAGAACAGCATCGCTAGCCATCGGAAAGGGTCATGTCCATACCATTATGGACCTCCACAAATCAAGGCAAACAAATTGCTGTAGAGGCAGTACCTCAAAAAACAGAATCTAAACCCACCGTGTTGAAATTGCCTACACAAAACCCAACATACAAGAGTACATATAACTGGGTACCCAAGATTCACCCCAAGGGTCAACGTGCAAGGAAAGAACCAATGAATGATGACCCAGTTCAAAAGTCAACCATTGCCACCACCGATAAAGTGGTATAAGGTCAAGCACTTGTTGGTAGAAGCCTCATGCAGACTGTTGTCAACAATGGATCCGAAAGGACCTACTGCGAGCACAAGGCTACTATCAAGGAAATACAACAATATGGCTACCCAAAAGAAAATATATAACAATCGCCCACAACAGGTTCGAATCAATATACAAAAGAGGGTGAGCGCTTTCAGCATCAACTCCCCAAAAGGGCAAACCCCACACTTGCACTTGTTTGGAGAAGGAAGTAAATTCAGCAACCTAAGTTGAAAATGACTTAAGCAACAATACCTACAGTGAATACAGAATTGAACAATATATGTAAAGGAAAAAGCAAGGGTGTCCCAAGTATAAGAAATACACAACCAGACACCATAACAAAAATATTTAATTACGCGGAAGAAACACTAAAAACCTCCCAATTAGAATTAAAAAGATTTCATAAAAAAATGCCTAAAGGTGCTTAGGAAAACCTTTGATTTTCATGGTAAAATTAAAAGAAAAAAAGAAAATCAATGCATCATCATGTGCATGTGGGAGTGTTTGAGCACAAAAGTTAAAATTTCAATTTTACAAACTTTACGTGAAACTGCAGAAAAATGTTTCACGCCGTGAAGTACTTCAAACTGTTTCACAACGTGAACCATGTTTTAGTGTTTCACGCCATGAAGTGCCTCAAACTGTTTCATAATGTGAGCTATTTTTAGTGTTTCACGCCGTGAAAGATTGCGAAGAAGTTCACGCCGTGAAACGGTAAGAACTGCGGTACCAATCACAAAATGACACGTGGATTGTTCATTTAACATAGCCGCCCTATCCGATGGCTACGCTATAAAATCGATTTTCTTTCTTTATTTCGTCACTTCACACTTGGTGATTTCGCGTTTTCCTTCTTCAATTGCTTGCGCACATTCGCCTTCTTGCTTCCGACATCGCCTAGCCAACTTATCAAGGTGGGAGTTTTTTCTTTTGTTTTTTTTTCTTTTTTCTTTCTTTTGTATGTATATATTTTGTGATCCGAAACGGACGTGTATTGAGAATAAATCTTTTGCCTTATAATGCATGTTCATGGATTGATCAAAGATTGACATGCATTATCAGTAACATGAAAAAAAAAACCGTAAAATGATCATCTTTCTAAGTAAAATCTACATCCACACATAGTTGTAGAAAAAGAAAAAGACAAGCCTGCATTTTCACGGAAAGTTTGTCATGTCTGCAACTTCACGTCGTGAGACATTCACGTCCCCAAATTTCACGTGGGACATTCACGTCCCCAAACTTCATGTGGGACATTCACATCTGCTATTTCATGCAAGACATTCACATCCCCAAACTTCACGTGAGACATTCAGTCTGCTGTTTCACGACCACACTTTCATGTCTTCAATTTCACGCCTTGACTTTCACGTCACACATTCACGTCCTCAAATTTCACGTCCCCAAACTTCACATGGGACATTCACGTCTGCTGTTTCACGGCCACACTTTCACATCTTAAATTTCAACTAGGAAAACTTTGAGTGAGCCCATGCCTGGGGAATGGTACAAAGCCCTTGATAGCACTACAATCTTGAAGAGATGCTTCTCCAAACAAGTTTGTATATATGGATGAAGCCCGTAGGGTCTTCAATGTCGTAGTGGTATTCAAAATCGAGAATCCAGAGTTGGGATTCTATTTTAGAAAGATGTTTTGGAGAATCGCTATATGCCGTGCAAGGAACTTGAGATAGACAAGGTGACAATAGAACTAGTGGCTAAAGCGAGGGAATTCTCCATCGTAGAGCCATTAAAATCTGGCTTCGGTGAATCCGCGCCTGGTATCACAAAAGGCAAGGAGGTGTTGCATGAGGCTGAATCCGTCGGCACATGGGGAATTGGTGCAATGAGTGGATACACTTACGCGCCTGAGCCTTTAGATTTTCAATCAAGAAGACATGCTTCCGCACCCTCCTGCGGAAGAGAATCCATGTGGAGGGCATGTTCCTTATAGTTACGTCAACACAAAAGTGCCCCCTACCTCCGACTGGGAATTTCCCTTGCATCCAACCTTCTTGACCAGCCATGGCTTGCCGGTCACAACAGGACCGATCCCTAGAATGAGACCGTTAGTGGATGAATTCTTCGTGGACCCTCTGGCTGTCCCTCTCCCAGTGCATACAACTCTTCAAGGTGTAGTGCTTGCTATGGGAATCCCTGCACATACCAAGATGGAAGCTCCCTCTACAAGCGGTCATACGGCTCCTCTAGTAGGAATGTTATCATGCAATCAGAATGGCGGAAGCCATAGCAAATGCAGTGGCTCACACAAGAGAGCCAGCTCCAGTCGTGCATGCAACCATGCCTAGATAACGTGAATGAGATAGAATCAGTTCAAGGGTATGGAACATATCAAAGGCAGTGTGGCTAAGTTCAGTGGCACTGGTGATGCTCATAGACACATCGAGACCTTTGAACAGGTGAGTGAAGCCCTTGGGATCACAGATGATCCGACTAAGATCGGAGCTTTCGGCTTCACCCTGGAGCATGCCACAAATAAATGGTTCCGACCTTCGGAACCTGAAAACAAAGCCACATAAGAGGATCTTAAGCAATCTTTGCTGATTGCTTATGCCAAAACCGTGTGTTCAGTAAATCAACTGAACACACTAAAGCAAAAAGATGGAGAATCTGTAAGGGAATACATCGGGCCAAGTATCTCTATAGTAGATGTGAGCTTGAAGAGAGGCCTAGCTAAACCCAGATAATATCCTTATTTCTTGATGGATTACAGAGTGAAAAACTCCATGATGCCCTTTACGCCCGCCCGTTGCCATAGAACATTCAACGAGTGTGCTTTAGATGCCATTGATTATGATGACAATCTAATGGGACCACCCAGGGAGTTCCCAGGCTCTGAAGCATCGTATAAGACGGCCTCGAAGAGCATTGGTTTAGATAACCACAAAGATCCAGACAAAAAGGAGGATTGGGAGACTCATGAAGCAACTGAAGGAGGAGTTCAAAATAGTTCCCAAAGAGGCTGGCAATTAACATCTTTACCCACGATGGGATATGGTGTGGTGTGCATACTGTAAGGCTAATCATACAATTACTGAGTGTCCACATCTGAAACCCAGACCAAATCTATGGTGTGGATACTGCGCACGCATGGGTAACCATGACACGAGTAGATGTTACATGTAAGGCAAATCATACAACTACCGAGTGTCCACATCTGAAACCCAGACCAAATCTATGGTGTGGATACTGTGAACGCATGGGTAACCATGACACGAGTAGATGTTACAGGTTAAACCCAGCCTTGAGAAATAACCCAACAACAGGGGCACCAGCTTTGCCAGCTCCTCAAAGGCCATTGGCATTGGCCTTACCGGTGCCTCTGGCTCAAACCCAGAGCTTAATGCAGGCAGGGGAGGTATCAATCCCCTATCACCTCTAGTCGTGATGCCTATGTAACAATTGACTGTAGAACCCGAGATTGATGGGGTGAATTTACTTTGCTGAATCCAACTATGATTCCCCTATAGAAATTTCAGAAAGCAAGGAATACTCGGTTACGCCACCTGTCTTTACCATGGTAAACTCTGAGGAGTATACATCCTTGCTAAATATGATTACTATAGGAAGGGGCAAGGATATAAAATCTATTAACCGAAGATCCCCTCTTTCTTGTTACGCTTATGGTGGGCCTCACATTAAAGCTGAATGTCCCAAGAGGGCCTACAAAGATGCCCCTACCGTGGTAATTCGTACGCCATTGGATAGATGGTGCTTAGGTTGTGGGGTGGACCATTTGCTTAAGGATTTTCAATACAAGCCCCAACAACAACCAGGGAATCCGGGCATTAGAGTTCTCAACATGTTGTAACCTGTCTCTTTCTAACCATTGGATAGATGGTGCTTAGGTTGTGGGGTGGACCATTTGCTTGAGGATTGTCAATACAAGCCCCAACAACAACCAGGGAATCCGGGCATTAGAGTTCTCAACATGTTGTAACCTGTCTCTTTCTAACCTCTTAATATAAGCAGCCGTTTTTTGAAAAAACAACCAGGGAATCCGGGCAGCTCAGCAGGACCAACCACGGGTCTTAACATGATGAGTGTTTTACAAGACCGTGACGGCGAGCACTTTGTATTAGCCCCGGCCAATGCTGTCACAACTAGGTCTCAAGCCTAGAAGGATGGAGCAGAGCATATGGAAGCCTCCACATCAAAAAGTGTTAAGAGGCGCTTGAACAAGAAAAAGAAGTCCGTCCTACTGGGACTGACAAAGTAAAGATCTCGAGTTGATCTCTGACACATTCTCTAGTGGCTCATTGCCTTCAATTCCTGAAGACAAGCGCCTGAGATTTGTTAAGAGGATTGTGGAAAGTAGCTTCAAGGATGACAATCCAAAACTTCCCAAAGAGCTTGCCCAATATCCTTGTGCTCCTAAAGATAAAAGAGCTCATCAAAGAGGCAGCAAAGTTGGTCAGGCAAACTCAACAGGAGGTGGAAAGTATATATGGTTCTATAAAGGAACCCAAAACTAGCCCACCCCCTCCAATGTCTACTATATTTGAATCTGACCAGGAAAATACTCCGAGGGAAGAACCTGTTGAGGAACAGTTAGAGGTTTAGAATTCAAAAGGACTATCTCTTCCGGATCCATACGTAGAAACAATTACTGAACCTCATGGAGATCAACAACAATTAGATGATGAAGCCAGGGAATTTTGGCTGAATTTATAAGCTCCCAGGTCACGGGTTCTCTCTATAATCAACGCGGAATCCTCTCCCAGGCCCTTACAAGAGGATTGGCTCTCGACCTGGATCCAGGGTTATGGTCTTTCCAATCATGGGAGTGGAGAGAGAGGGAGGCAACATTTGATCTTTGTTTTGAAAATAGTAATAAGTGTCCTCTGGCCTCCACGCAGATGAAGGACCAGGTGGAGGGTGCAAGGACTCCTTCTGAATATTGTGAGGGAGGGTACGGCCATCTTCGAGCTGTTTTTCGACGAAAATTAGCCTCTGTTGGTCGGACGGGATCCCTTCCGTATCCTGGATCTTGGCTTGCTGCCGTCGAGTCTGAACGGAGAAACGCCTGCTCAGCTCTACACTGCCGTTGTAGTCTGAATCGACCCCCTTAACTTCTCGCCTGGCCACATTATACCGAGCATAGGAAGAGAGCGCGGACCGGTCTGCTGGCAAGACAGAGAAGAAAAGAGTGAAAGAGAGAGGGCTCCGCACTGCATAGTAGTGACTTTTCTAAAGTTGGAAGAGAATATTTGTACATTCTTTTAAAGGTAAGAATTTTAAATTCATTGTAAGGTACTTGCTCACATGTTGCAAGGAGTTCCCCTGTATGCTTATATTTATGTACAAGCATGAACCTTTTTACTCAAACAACATGAGCATCGAGCAATAGAATCATAGGAGCTTACATCTCTCACCCAAAACCCAAAAAAGCTTACGTTCTTTCCATCTTCTCACTTCCTCGCTCTGCTAAAATACCAAGTGTTACAACCCAAGATTTTCTAAGCACATCATGTAAGTAGTATTAAAATACCAAGTGTTACAACCCAAGATTTTCTACGCACATCATGTAAGTAGTATTAGTTTCCAAATTATGAATTATGGTTTCTGTAAGGAAGAACAATAAAGCTAGCAGTTGAAGGCCACGGGAAGAACAATAAAGCTAGCAATTGAAGGCCACGCAATTCCTCAGTTTCCTTGCTTTTTCTTGTGGCATTTAGTTTCATGGCATTATTAAAGCAGTTCCGCGAGCTGTAATTACAAGCTTCTCTCTTTCTCTCTCTCTCTCTCTCTCGCCCGGCCTCCAGCTGCTTCGATTCCAAGCTAAGTTCCTTACCATTTCACCAACATGTGCACTGTCTCTGGCTTTGCTTATAGAGCCCTCTTCACGCTTTGGCTAGTGCTCGCTGCTGCTGCTGCATGCGCACTCGGCGCAGAAGAGAAGTCGATCATTCTAGAGTACTACATGCACAACGACGTGGGTGAGAACTTGGTGGTGGAAATACCAGCTGGCGCTAACGCCAGCGCCACCGTCAACTTTGGCACACTCTTAGTCATGGACTTGCCCTTGACCGTCGGCCCCGACCTCAACTCCACCAGGCTTGGTGCTGAGAGGTGCATCGCCACCACCCTCTCCTTGCACTACAACCCCAATTACATGGCCAGCGTGCACATGTGCAGCGTGAACTACGATGACGGTGTCTACAGTGGTACCTTCAGTAGCATGGGTGAACTCAACATCCTGCAACCCGAAAGCTTTGAGTATGGAATCACAGGAGGCTCCAACGACTTCCGAGGAGTCCAAGGTTATGCCGTCGCTACTCTCCACAGCACTAACCAAACCCGCCACACCTTCCATTTCACTGTTTACCTCCGACTTCCGGATCCCCCCATGACCCACAACACTGTCAATTCCCTCTTGAAGTAAACTATGGTCGTTGGACCCTTAGTTGTATGATGGCAGAAAATATGAGATAAATGTCAGGTTTCGCCTTGGACTGTATGTCATATCATGATGGTGCTTTATATATTGAGTTTTTACTGTTAAATTGCATCCATTAGCATTTCTGAAGGGTATCTCCACAGCTTCTCAATAACTAATAAGTGTTGATAACTTGGTAGCTCAATAAGTGACACATTAACATAATAATATTCATAGTTAGCTAAGTTCATAATGTTATTGTTGTGATTCTCTATAGAAAGCTAGTCTCTCTCTAAATGTAATTGTGTGCATGTAATATTCCTTTGAAATTCTTATTTACACTTCAAAATTTTTAGATGGTAGAAGTACTATAATAGTGTTTTATTGACTTTTTTAACTATTAGGACTCTGATGTGGATACATTGCTAGAAATATCAAGTAGATCAACACTGAAAACAGAGTAGCATAATGTGGTGGTACTTCAAAGCTTGTCATTAACCATGAAGATTCTTCTTCTCAAGCTGATACTCTTGTCAAAAAGTTGAAATAGAAGGATGAAGCTATGGATTCTTTGAGAGAAGAGCTAGAAGCTTTGAAGAGAACGTTGTCAAGCTCTTTTTCTACACCGCCACAGGTAACTTATATATATTAATTAAAGGCATAACCACCCATGGGTACAAAAGGTGTTAATTATATCACGCAATAATGTAGGCTTATGCCCATGTTAATCCACATCTTGAAACAACACCAACATCAATTGGATCCAATGAGGTCAGTTATGCATCTTTAATATTTGACTTTAATAATATAAAATGGTTTAGATTATAGATTCATATATATTTTTAAGATGTTCATAAGTATGATTTTTTTAAGGGTGGATGTCTTCAAAAGGGCCAAAGAGTGAAGATTTTGCACAAGGACTTAGGAGAAATTATTGGTTTAGGAACCATCAAAAGCTTAGATCCTCACTTCATTATACATATTGTACCAATCGAGCCATGATTTATAGCTATAGAAGTTATTAATGTTATAATCAAAACTACCCCTTTATTCAAAGCATCAGAGGACATAGCGGATTTAGAGCAAGCTATTAAATTAAATGTTGCATGAAATCCCTGTCATGTGACACCTTTATGATGGGTTTCTTCACTCATGTTGTTGTTAGTTGTTATCTCAAAAAAATGCATTGGTAAATTCAAGTAGCTTATGTTTCTTTCTATCTCAAGAGCTCTTTTTGTAAAAGAAATTATTTTTTATGTCAATTTGAAAGTTAAAAAGTACTATTTTGTTGCTTCCTATCTTTTATGCAATATAGTATGTGTTCTTTGAAACTTGCAATTTCTTGTCATTAATGAAAGTGCCTTTGATATGCTATCATACACAAAGATGACATAAGTTTTTCAAAGTGAGCTCTCTTTTTCCATTTCTTGTGGATCTAATGAATAAATGGCATTGTGTGTGCCGTTTATCATGGATAAATGGCATTATGTGTGCATTTTCCATTAGATAAATGGCGCTATGTGTGCTATTTCTCATGTATAAATGGCAGTGTTTGTGCCATTACTTATAAATAAATAGCATTTTCTTAGCCATTTTAAATTAAACACATTAGAGTTTCTTGTGTCATTTCATATGGATAAATGACACTTCTTATGCCATTTCTTCTCAGTAAATGTCATCTTTGTGTTGCCATTTACACCATACATGGTGCCCGAACCCTAGATAAGTATGTTATGTAGATGATGCATTAGATGCGTTAGAAAGGGTGTGCGTGTGAAATGAGCATATTGTTTTTTTATCGAAGGACACTCCTCAAAAGAGGGTGTGTGACTTACAAAGCAAGGTTGTAAATAACTAAATTGAAATCATTAGCTTCATGCCTTTGCTAAACCCTATTATATAGAAACCCTAACCCTAACACATAGGTACTTTGTATGGAGGTGTACATATATTGTACTCATAGCTTAGCAAATAATGAGTCATGCACAAACATGTACCATTTGACTTGATTTGGCCATGGTAGTAAAAGAGGTAAGACAAGGCATTTGCAGGAAGAGGAACAATCATAACATCGGGCGCTTGTTCTAGTGTGGTTAAAGCTTGTAACCTGGAGGTACTAGGTTTGATCCTCGGCTAGACACCCAATTGTTACCTTGCCCTCACTTTGTAGAGGAGATGAGGGGTCCTCATGGAGTATGTTGCTCTCTTCTAGTAGTCGCTAAAAAAGGAAGAGGAACAATCATAATGTTGTAAAAATACATAGTTTGGTGACAATGTCCTCTAGTTGGCAAACTATCTAAGAGAAGTAGATTGTTGTAGATGATTTAACATAAAAATTATGTTTGTGAGAAAAATAATAAGGATCTTGATTGAAATAAATGAATGGGTACTGCCTTTATGGCTTTTTCATGTTAAGATATGAATAAGATAGGTTACAATGATAGCATATATACACTTTTGAACTTTTTGCTTGCATCAATGCATATATAAATGAGTATGTGTTCCTATCCATAGAACAATTACTATCCGAAACTTACTTCATCTATCGTAATAACAAAAATTGAGTCTCGATTTACGGATCCATCACTCCAGCCTAGATTTATCTCCTCCTTACACATGGATTGATGCTATTGGCCCATAGGAACCTTAATTGGACCGTAATCCAAAAATTTCTGAAAATCTAGACCCTTAGGCTAAGGTCCTTTATACCCATTTCCAATTAGTTCCAATTGTACATTGAAAAGTTCTTTTTGAATTTCTGTTTCAGGGAAACTTATTTTAATAAGATGAGATAATTTTTTATCCAAAAATATTAAAAATTTGAATATTCTCTCTCTAGAATATTTTCTCTCTCTAGGTTAAAACAGTTAGAAACAAGGTCTTTTATATTTCTGAAGAGGGATTGATTATAGGGGAAGATGCTGGACATTTTGAGAGGCTGGGGAGGAATCTTACAGTCCTGCTCCATCTCGTATCCCAGAGCAGGCCCTGACGAAGTCGACCAAGTAGCATCTCCCCACGTATACATGCCCTCTGGAGAGAGGGGGGCCAAAATGCGCAACATCCTCAGCCAAATATGCTGCGCCTGTGGACAATCCCATAGGTAATGTCTCTGTGTCTCCAATGGGTGGCCACATCCAGATGCAGGCCGGGGCGGAAGGCCAATGTAGACAAGCGAGGTGCCAACTGCAGAGCCCCTGTGGTGGGCAACCAGCCCCACTGGAAAGTTGAGATCTTGCGTGCCTGTTGGCTAGCCCAGAGCCTGGTCCAAAAATCCTCCAGGAACTTCTGTGAGAGTCCCTGTAGCCGCCAATGCTCCAATGCAGCTGGAGAGACCATCCTCCTCGCAGTCAAAATATGCCACCCCAATCGAAAAGTGTACTGGAAAAAGGTTATCTCTGTGGCCTCGAGCGAGGGACGCATAAGGATCATGCCACACTCGTACTCGCCAGGGTCCCACTGGAGCCGGGCCAAGGGGCGTGTAGCACATGCCCATATGCGCCAATCAGAGTCCACATCTGCAGGGTCTGGATCAATATGCCACTTCCAAGAAGCGGCGGGGCCACTACCCGTATCCTTTGAAAGATGCACTCTGCAACCAAAGGCGACTCTGCTTCCACTCTCTAAAGTCTGCCCTCATCCTGTATCTCATAGTAGAGGCATCTACCATCCTCAATGCAAGCTCTGATAGCAATCAAGATCTCCAACTATGTAAAGGCTCTCCCATCTACCGTGGGGCCGCTGGCTCTTGAAAGGCGTGAACCACTCCTGAGTGCCTCCTGAATGTCATCCCTCATAGTCAGCCCCCCTCTGAAGTGACTCAGCCTCTACGCCTGTATCTCCTTCGGGAGACTACAAAAGGCCTGCCAATCTCCAAAACTGCGTGTTGGGCCTACCACCAATGGTCTCAAGCCCGCTCCTCATCACAAGTGGGAGGTCTCTGAGAAAGCCCCGGTCTCAGAATCTCCCAGGCTCGCAGGATGCTCAAGGCAAATCTGTCCTCCCATCCTCTACTGAGGCATGTCCTCCTCATCTCTATGAAGATCCACCGTATCTCTGGTGCCCAAGTGCCCCTTGCTTGGGGGAGCTCTAGACTGCAGCCCCACTGAAAAAGAAGCTCCTTCCAAGGCTCAGTGCCTGGAAGCAGCCCCCGAACAATAAGCTTCGCCAACAAGGCTCTACTCTGATTAGCTGGATCTATAATGCCCAAGCCCCCTGGGCCAGCGGAAGAGTAATAACTGCCCACGCAACCTTAGCCCGGGTCGGCTGACCATCCTGCCCAGACCAAAGAAAGTTCCTGATCAGCCTCTGTACCTGGCTGATGCAAGAGCTCGAGAAGATCCAGCAAGACGTGATGTACCACATAGTCGCTAAAAGCACACCTGATTTGTCACCACCACCCTCCCAGCCAAGGATACCCGAGCTGTACTCCAATATAAAAGCTTCTTTCGAATGCTCAGAAGAAGTGGGGCGATCTGCTGCTCGGGTGACAAATCAAGTCCAATCTGGCATCCTAGATACCGCACTGCTATGCCAGGAGGAATCCATCTAAAACCCGGGTGTCTGGGCTCCATGCCGGAGCACGAGCGCTACTGATCCAAAAAAACACTGTCTTGTGCCAATTGATCAATGGTCCCAAAGCCACACCAAAAACCTATAGCGACTACTCTGCCCTCTATAGATTTGCCTCCTGGCCATGCAGAAACAATCCCATGTCATCAGCAAACTCAAAATCGAGCAGGTCCTCACCTCGGAGGACTGGAAGCTGGAGTCCTCTCAAACCAACCTCCTCTGCTGTCAAATACATGCTCATAGCCTCTGCAAAGAAAAGAAAAAGGAACGGGGCGAGAGGGCATCCCTGACGAACTGATCTGGTGAACTCAAAACTCGGCCCCCCCCTCGTTCTCCTGCCCCCATCAACACCTGGCTACTACGAGCTGTGGAATATAGAGCTGCCACTCCTCGAATCCAGTCTGGCTCAAAACCAGGCAAAGCATAGTGCCCTCTAGGAAACCCCAATCGACTCTATCGTATGCCTTCTCAAAAATGAGAAGCATCATGACCAAGTCCTCACCGAGAAATCTAGCTTGGGCCGTTGCCTCCCAGAATGTGAAAATGTTGTCAAGGATACTGCGCTCCTTGACGAATCCTGTCTGGGTAGCATGAATCAACTCCCCTAGGAAGGCCTGGGTCCTCAAACTGAAGGCCTTTGCTAGGACCTTCTTGTAGACAATATTGAGGATTGTAATAGGCCTCCAATGCCGAATATCATCTGACACTCCCTCCCCCTTGGGGATAAGAAAGATCAAGCCCTATGAAAAACTCTGTGGCATCACCCCAGTGTCCAAAACATACTGAAAGCCCTTGTAGAGACCTGGCCCCAAAAGGTCCCAATAGCGCATAAAAAAGGTAGGTGTCAATCCGTCCTCTCCCCAGGGTAACTATGACATAGAAGGACCCTCACAGCCTCAACAAGCTCATCCTCTCAAAGGGACTCACCCAAAACTGTGCACATACGATCTGTGACCCTCCTCTACACATGGGCCCACACAGTCTATCTGCAAACATCACATGCCTCTGTGGCTGGCTCCGCTGAAAGCAGGTCTCTATAGAACTCAGTGGGCAATAGCTCTAATCTCCCCGGGCTCAGTGGCTAACGATCCAACCTGCCTCCTGAGCTGGCATACTCCTGCTCGAGCATGGCAGGGTTCGGTGATCTTAAAAAACTCCCCAGTCACTCTATCACCAAGCTGCGTCCACTGCGAGGCCTGGCAATGATAGTAGAACTCGTGTCTCTGCTCCTCTACCTCTCTAACCTCTCCTGGCGTGCCTGGCACAACAACACAAAGCAACTATAGACGCGCTTGATAGACGCGCAAAATAGCGGGCGCATCTATAGGCGTTGCTTGAATAGAGAAATTACGGGCGCGTCTAACAGCGCGTCTAATAGCGCGTGTATTTGCGCGTGTATTTGCGCATCTATAGGCGTTGCTTGAATAGAGAAATTACGGGCGCGTCTTTAGGGTTTTGTGTTTAGTTTTTAGGGTTTAGGATTTTGGGTTTAGGTTTTAAGGTCTAGGGTCTAGGGTCTGGGATTTTGGCTTTAGGGTCTAGGGTTCAGGGTTTGGGGTGTAGGCTATAGGGTTTAGGGTGTAGGGTTTCTCTCACACACGTGTGTGTGTGTGTGTGAGGGAGAGAGAGAGAGAGAGAGAGAGAGAGAGAGAGAGAGAGAGAGAGCGGGAGAGAGATGATTTGATGTCTTTGAGATCTCTCTCCCGCTCTCTCTCTCTCTCTCTCTCTCTATATATATATATATATATATATATATATATCACATACACACACGTTGTCTTGTCTAGGATTCTCTTAAATTAAGGGAGCAATCTAATAAAAGCGAATGTGTACATGTGTGTGTGTGTTTGTGTGTGCATGTGTGTGTGAATGGTTGTGTGTGTCTGTGAATGTGTGTATGTGTGTTTGTGTGCATGTGTGTGTGTGTGTGTGTGTGTGTGTGTGTGTGTGTGTGTGTGTGTATGTGTGTGTGTGTGTGTGAGAGAGAGAGAGAGAGAGAGAGAGAGGCACTCATTCAATATTGTATGTGGGATAACCCTTTTTTAGTATACGGAGAGAGACATCTTTCAATGCTATATGTGGCCCTCTTTCAGGATTGAGATAAATCTCAAATCAAAGCAATATTCAATTATTCTGTACATCTAATATGAGTATACACATACATAATTACATACAGATTCATGTAGGAACTTCGGCATTACAAAAAGCTTTGTTAAACCACCTTGCTTAGATGTGTGATAACCAAATGAGCATCCTCCTAACTATACACAATCCACCACCATGGGTTCACCAATTTATTATTAATTTAAAGAGATATCAAACATCCATTCCCACACATTATTATCTCAAAATTTACCTATTTACTTATGTAAGTGCTTATGTTATTAGCCTCAATGGTAAATGACTTGTTGTTAATTGGCATTCGTACCATCATACCTTCTTCAAGATGAGGATTTATAGTAATCCTTATTATCAAAATCTTTGAGATGGTTTAATGTCTTTGAGATCTCTCTCTCTCTCTCTCTCTCTCTCTCTCTCGAGCTCTCTCTCTCTCTCAACTCTCACCCTTTCTCTTCCTCATTCCCCCCCCCACACTCTCTCTCTATTTATACCTTCATATCTCCTTTTCCTCCCCTTATATCTCTTAGTCTCTCTCTTTCTGTGTTCTCACACACGTACCCTCTTTACTTCTTATCCCTTTGAGAGACATAAATTCTCTCATTATTTTTTACCTCATTACCTCTCTCTCTCTCTCACTAATTCTTTGTTCCTCTCACTATCTCCGGCCTCTTGCTTGACCTCTTTATTATTCTCTCCCTCTCCTCTCTCTCTCTCTCTCTCTCTCTCTCTCTCCCTCTCTCTTTCTTGCATAAACACATTTGATCTTGCTCATCCACTCTCCCATTCTCTCCCTCTTCTCTCTTCCTCCTCAAACTCTCTCTCTCATGCATAAACACATTTGCTTACTTCTCTCTCTCTCTCTTTCTCTCTCTCTCTCTCTCTCTCTCTCTACCACTATGCTTCTTTTCTCCTCATTCTCTCTCTCTCTCTCTCTCTCTCTCATAGACACACACACACTCCAGATCTCTCTTTCTTTCACATACACTCTCTCTCATAGACACACACATACACACACCTCTCTTCCTATCGTTATCCCCCTACCCTCTTGCTCATCGTCTCACTCTTTTTCAGTCTCTTTGCTTTTTGCAACTCACTATCTCTCTCTAATTCATATATATATATATATATATATATATATATATATGTATATATATATATATATGTATATATAATGTATGTATATATATATATATATATATATGTATATACTCCATATACATATATATACATATATATACATATACATATACATATATATACATATACATATACATATACATATATACATATATACATATACATATATATATATATATATATATATATATATGATTTTATCTTAATGAGAGAGAGAGAGAGAGAGAGAGAGAGAGCATAGTAAAATGAAGCATGTATGTTGGGCATGCCTAAACTTGTAAATTATAATAGCATAAGTAAATTTTATATATATGCATTTTTTGCTAGAAAAATATGATAAGTAGTAATTGGTATTAAAGACTTTCTAATATAAATAGCATATTATTATTATTGAAAAAAATATAAACTTGTCTTTGTGGCTGTATATCGATTTTGTGAAGTCAATTATCCTATCTTGTATTTGGATACATATTATTTACAAGAGAAATACAAGTTATATACTTAGATCTTATTAACTATAAATTTAAAATCCTTTTTAAAAATATAATGAATATTCGGTTTATGTACATTGATTGCTTCCTTAATATTAATATACGTGATTTCTTTTATGAAGATTGAAATCTTTAGTTAAAGACCATGTATTAACTATATACATCATGAGCTCTCAGTTATATAGATGTTACTATTTTTGCTATATAGAGATCAGTCCTCTACTATATAGAGATCAGTCCTTTACTATATAAAAGTTATATTGCCTATATAAATAATCCATTTTGCTATATAGAACTTATTTTTTTGCTAGTTGAAAATTTTAGAAAATATCATGATAATTCTTTTTCTTGAGAATTTAATATTTTTGAGGGTTATTTAATGTTGAAGTACGTTTTCTTGTGCTGACATTAGATAGATGCGGGTTATTCGCATATTAATAATGTGATTATACCTTGTATTAATAGTTATTTCTATTTGGATTATTTTTTAATGATATTTTCATGATTTTTTACCATCGTTTAGCCATTCTTTTTGGACATTTTCCTTAATTTCTTTTGGCTATAATCTGTGTTCAAAGTGTGTTTCACCTTTGATACTTTTCCATGATAATTTATTTTGCACTTGTTTACGTGTGGTTTGTGCTTAATTTCTTAAGCCTAAGATAAATTCTATCATGGGTTAGTTGATCGGTTTGTTTTGGTGGATTTTATTGGATGTTTTCCAAGTTTTATATGGACTCATCAGGTTTTGCCTAGATCACTTGGGTCGGTTTTTTTTTTTAATGAATGCTATACACATGTTTTCACTTGCTTACTTTGGAGTTTTGCTTGAACGACACCATGTTCATATACTCCCCGGATTGATGAGTTGGCCACCAATTTTAATGCTTCTTTTGGCATGATTAATGTCCATTAGATGGCATGCATTGTTTTTTATAATCAACTATGGTTTTCATGGATTTGAGGAGCTTCTATGCTTTTCTCCATGGTTTTATAAGGATCTTTTGATCTTTTGGATAATTTCCTGTGCTTTGAGGGTAGCATTTTCCTTCATTTTTTGCACATAATTTTGGACTATGTTCCTTGTACTCTTGTACATATTCCAACTCGGATACCTAGTTGTTTATGTATCTAGGTGAGTTATTTTTTTTACCCCAACTTTAGTGTGTTTATTGAGAGTAGTTATCATTAGAAAGGCGCCAATAATTCAATTATGTGGTCTCAGGATTATAGAGACAGATTTTAGTATGTGAAAGTCTAGGATAAGGCCATCTTATTCCTTTTATACAGGATTTTATTCATATTTCCTAGACGGCATACTAGGGAGTTTAAAATTGTTAAGGTGTGTATGGTTGGTATCATGGTGGTATGGGGCACTAGCAATCCCTCACATATATTATTTTATGGGATAATTATCGTATTTTGAGGCCCTAGAAAATTAGGAAAAAATCATGATAATTCTTTTTCTTGAGAATTTAATATTTTTGAGGGTTATTTAATGTTGAAGTATGTTTTTTCGTGCTGACATTAGATAGACGCGGGTTATTCGCATATTATTAATATGATTATACCTCGTATTAGTGGTTATTTCGGTTTGGATTAATTCTAAACGATATTTTCATGACTTTTACCATTGTTTAGCCATTCTTTTTGGACATGTTCCTTAATTTCTTCAATGATGGCTAGAACCTATGTTCAAAGTGTGTTTCACCTTTGAAACTTTTCCATGATAATTTATTTTGCACTTATTTAAGTGTGGTCTATGCTTAATTTCGTAAGCCTAAGACAAATTCTATCATGGGTTAGTTGATCTGTTTGTTTTGGTGGATTTTATTGGATGTTTTCTAACTTTTATTTGGACTCATCAAGTTTTGCCTAGTTGGGACGCCGATAATTCCATGAGCAGATGTGGGGTACATCGGGCCGCCGATGGATACCTAGTTCCTGTTGTTATAATGCCATGTTTTCCTATGTTATTCTGAATGGTTTACAATGAGGAAACTACTTTGAGTATGAATTCCTATGATCATCCGCAGTCTGATGGTGGGAAAACAGAGCATATGAATCAGATTGTACAGGATATGCTTCGTGCATATGTCTCTGGAAAATCATCAAATTGGGAAAAATATCTTCCAATGATGGAATTTGCCTTTAATAGTTCTAAACATACGGCTATTGGTTTTAGTCCGTGCATACTTATGTATGTGTATCAACCCAGGGCACCCATTGATATATCGGTCTCATGTATGGGTATTCAACCCAGGACACCTAACTATTGATATCGGTCTTAAAGGACATTGAGCTTGATGCATCGAGGGATTTCTTGCATGATATGTAGGAAATGCTGACCGAAGCTCGGGATTCAGGAGTGCTCAGGATAGGGCGTGGTTCTATGCTGATATAGAGGACACTCAACTTGGTCTTTTGAACCAGGAGCATTGGTTTATTTAAAAGTTCCTAAAGATTTTCAAACTTTGTCACAAAAGAAAAATGCTCGAATTTATCTCCTAGATATTGTGGTCTATTTCGATTTATACATCGGATTAGCACGGTTGCATATGAACTTAAACTACCTCGACATGTTAGAGTTCATCCAGTCTTTCATATCAATAGATTGAAAGGGAAACTGGGAGGTGAGGATAACATAGTTACTCCTCAAGAACTCATTGAAGTCGAAGAATTATCCTATGTTCCACATGAACCTCATAAGGTACTTGAATTCAGGGAAAGGAAACTTTGTAGTTAACTAATCCCTAAGGTTAAAATTAGGTGGAAAGATAGGGAAATAGAGGATTCGACTTGGGAGTCGGTTGAGATTGTTCGGCGCAGTTCTCCTTCTTTTTATTGCAAGAGTACAATGTTTTCAGAGACGGGAAGTATGTTATATGCACATTTTGTGTGCATATACTAGGAGGCTAACCCACATTAGACGTGTGAGCATGGGAGCATGAGAACAAGCTCTAGTGGAGCATGGGTTAGGACTAACCTTAAGGGTTAAGGTTAGGGTTAGGCATCCAAGGGTCACACATGGAAAATAGAGAGTCAAGAGTCACTTGAGGGCCCTCCTATATAATAGGGGCATGGGGCACACTCAAGGGAGGCTTGGGCTATGGTCTATTGATGTTATGGTGAGGCTAGGTTATGTTATGTTCTCTTGTGTTATAGAGGATCATAACTACTCACCTACCATTTCATACTATAGCTACATGATGCTGCTGGATTGGAGTTATACCTCTTTATGGTATGGGACATCAAAGTAAAGGTATGATGTACTTCATTATAATTCATGTGTGCATCCCTTGGGCTTGGGGGTGGTCGGGTGGATGAGTTTATACTTCATTATAATTCATGTGTGCATCCCTTGGGCTTGGGGGTGGTCGGGTGGATGAGTTTATACTTGATTTATGCATGTTTATGCATAACAATTATCTAGAGAGATCTTAGGGTTTTAACAATCTTCTCCCTCTTATCACCTCACCATGGAGTCGATATCTCTCTATCCAAATAAATGATAGCTAAAGCAACTATTAATTCTTCTTATGGACTTACAGGCACACACATAGGTAGCATCAATGTCTAAAATTAGTGTGTGCTACTACTATTGCTTAGAGCTACATTTTTGGAGAAACACATAATAGTGCTTCAACAAAGATCAAATTGTCGACATTCCCTTGATACCAGGGGTGTTACATTTTTGGAGAAAAACATAATAGTGCTAACAAGATCAAATTGTCGATATTCCTTTGATACCAAGGGGTTTTCAACACCTTTGAATTTATTTCCGGCCTCAATTTTACAAATGGTGGCCTGTAGTCACTCTTGTAGATGCGTCACCTCAACCCTGTGCGTCACCTCAACCCTGTGCGTAGTCACAGTGATGTCTTTTGGTAAAGTGAGATTAATGAATTTAGTCATTAATATTTTTTTAGCATCTTTTTTATATTATTGTGAAGGTTTAGACATTACTCTTGGACTAATTATCCAAGAGGTAAGACCTACCCAAAGTCATGTCCAACCCCAAAGTTAATAAATTTGAGGGGTATAACTTTTATACTTGGAAGACAAAGATCAAATTTACTCTAATGATAAAGGGCTATGGTGGGGAGTTGCAAATGGCAAGAAAAAAATGCCTATAACCAGGGAGGAGAAGGCCATTTGGATAAGCAAAGATGAGACGACATTGGCAATTGCCTTGGGTCTCAGTGATAAATATATCCATCATATAGATGGAAAGGATACCTCCTATGAAGCCTAGAATTCTCTAGGCACATTATTTGGGGCTCAGTCAAAGCATGTGATGATTACTCTTCTCATAAAGTTTTTTAAACTAAAAAAGAATCTAGGTGATTCTCTTTGTTATGGCTCATCCTAACCCCTCTTGAAACACATCCAATAAGAGATTACCTAGTGAACCACAAGTGTTGTGAGGATCTTTCCAATGGCTGAGCTCATAACCCTTGAGGTCTCCAAGCTCTCCCATTCCTTGAGAAGCAATTCCACCGCACCTCCCATGAGTGTTGTCACACCACCGCATTGCACTACCTTTACTCGTCCCTCCTCTCACCTCACATCACTCACACACACTCACTAGCATGCATGAGAGAGAGAGAGATTAGCAAGAGTAAGACTCTATTGCACAATGGGAGAGTCCATTGTATTAAGTCACAAATTCACTGATATACATGGCCATAAGTATTCACACTCACTTAAACTATGGCTAGCCAGGCACTTTAGGCTCATAAGAGGCATAATGCTATTACAATGACTACTCTCACAATATATCCATGAAGTAAATCATGTGGGACTTCATCCTACATGTCGCCACATGCTCTTGAAGCGGGAATCACCATAAATACTCTGTCACACCATCACGGCCTCCCGTTCAAGTTGTAGATATGGACACCATTGCTTCATATCTTGAATGTATGACCCATTGGTGTATCTACCTTGACTCCTTGATGTAGTATAATGGTGGTAGCTCTTGTTAACTCTAGGAATGGGTTAACTTTTCTCCCTTCTTCCTAATGGCGATCACGTCCTTGTGATTGTGTTGAAGACCTTTGTGTGGGGAGAAAGAACATGCTTGTAGATTGTCTTGATGATTGACGTTCTATGGTCTTTTGTTCATATAGACTCTTATTGAACTGCTTTGTGTTGAAGTAGCCACTTGTTGGTGAGGATTGAAAGAATTATGTCAACTTGCAAGGCTAATATAGATATCTTCACCAAGGATTGAAGATCGTTGATTTGTGAAGATAGTAGCATCGTTTGGAGAGGTTTGAAATTTGAAAGAAAGTTCAAGGCGATGGATTGTACCATTGACCAGGCTTTTTCCCACCATGCCCCCCCAGCTAGAGATGTACTTGGATGTTGTTGACGGTAAATGTCCTCGAGTGCATGAGTATGGATATGTACTCATGGAGCAGCTACTACATTAACATAGCCAAAAGGATAGTAAGCGATAAGCTTAACAAGATATAATGGGGCTATTGAAGATCCTTGGGAGTTTCCATATGCGCTACTTCCTTGTTTTTGTGTGTTTTTTTTTTAGCTACCACCTTGCAAGCAATCCATTCTTGTGGCTAGTCTCTTTTTTGAGAGAATAGGTTCTTATATCTGCCACGTAGCTTTTCACTTGTGGCTAGTCTCTTTTTTGAGAGAATAGGTTTTTATACCTACCACGTAGCTTTTCACTTACACTTCACATCCAGAGGGGTGAAAAGAGCATTGTGAGTTTGCCTTTGATGCACTCATAAGTCTTCATTTTGCAGATACAAGAATTGATTCTTGAATTTTTGGCTCAAATGTTGTCAAGGTGGTGGTGGGGGGTAAGACTACTGGTTAGTTTTACCATTGGGGTTTCTTGAATACACAAGCTCTCGTGTAGGTGCTAAATGTATGAGAGTGGCTGAGTGACTTGCATGGTGTTGCTTGGGCCTCCATTCTTGTTGAACTTTTAGTGAAGTTGTTGGGGTTGAAGTTGGTTGTGAGGCTTCATATGATGGTATTACCTTCATAATATCCTTCTTGTTGAAGCATGTACACAGGCACCCATCTTTGATGATTGAACATTATAAATTGGTGGCTAATTCTTTTGGTGTTAAGGCTTCCTTCTTTGTGCAAGCTTAGGAGAATTTGTGATGTTCTTGGAAATCCAAGCGTTGGTATTTCCTTGGTGGTATCCTTATGCTTACAGTAATATTTTGGGTACCCACACTTGTTGAGATGTTAGATTTCGCTGAGGAACTCGCATAGGCTTTTGTGGATGGTTTTGTGGAGTACTTTTCTTTTTCCTTAGCCTCTGAGTGATGCGTTGAGGAAGAGCCTTTGACTGTCGAGGCACCCAAATTTGATTGGCACCTTCATAGTAGCCTTGACCCACATTTTGATAGCAACAAGTAGCTGCTTCTCCACCCACATTTTGATAGCATTAAGATACCTTGATTTTTGTTGTCTTAGTGGATTCTTATTTTTGTTTGAAGTGGATGGTTGTGAGCCCTCTTTCACATTAGTTGTCGCCGAGGCTTCAAGTTTGAGACTCATGGCCATTGTTGATGAGATGAGATTCTAGTCTCTTGTAGAGTGGTGGTTACTGATGTGGAGGCTTTTGAGCATACATTCCCCTCTTTTGGCAAGGTTAGATAATGAAGAGGCGTTTGCTTTGGGGTTTTTCCTTTGAGTTCCTTGTTAGAGATAGATGATTGCGCGAGGGAACTTTTTAAGGAATAGATGTTGATTGCGAGGTTTTGGCATCGAACTTCTTGATGATGGGGTTGAAGGAGTAAATGCTTTATCGGAGTTAGTCATTGACACAAATGGTAGGTCATTGTGGTAGAGGGGCTTTCGTGGAAGAGGCTTGTAACTTTTTGTGTTAAACATCATAGAAATCCATTAGGGTTAGATCCTCTCCCCCTTGTAGTATGTTATTGTCAACTTTGTGCTGTTGACCATCATGATGACTGAAGAGCGGTTCTCTCTACCGTGCAATATAGTGCTCATAGAGTACTACTGATCAACAAATGTGCTGAGAAACACAATGTCAATCCGAGGACTTGACCCGATTAGTGCATGAAGGCTTATCCCTTGCGAGAGAGCTCACATACACGAACCACCACTTGACGATTCAACCATTCAACACCTCAGTCAATCTCTCAATCCCTTAAACCCACTACACTAATCAAGAGAACAAGCAATGCATGGCGATCTCTTAATCCCATTCAAACATTGATTAAATCTTGGCTTTCTCTAATGCCAGCAAATCTATAAGCGTGCATCTACTAACCCACAAGCTTAAGCAAGCATAGAATGTAACATTCACAAACCCACAAGCTCATAGAGAGAGTCTATCCATGAATAACTCATTGCCAATGAAGTGGGCAAGAGCTTGCATCAATGGAGACTACACACACACACACTACAAGCATGCAACATACACAAGAGAAAGAAAGAAGCATTCAACTAATCATAGATTAATCTACTTCAATGATGCTAAAACAGATTAAGAGAATGAAGTGGAGCTATACTCATTAGAGCTTGATGCTGATTAGAGTACAATAGAGAGAGAGTTAGAGAGTTGCCATAGCTTGAGAGCTCAAGAGCTTCAATCAATAGCTTATGAGAATGGCCAAAAAATGTCCACTTTCTTTATCTAACATTTCTTTGGTAGAGATGTCACTAACCCTAACCCTAGGCCTCTTTCACACATGGGCGGACAACCCCATAAGTGAGCCTTGCTTAATACACTTAGAACTCTCACTTAGAACCCACAATGGCCTAAAACGATTTACATTGCACTTCGGCACAAAAATATGGAAAAATTATGTGCGTCTTTATGTTCCCATGGCTACAATCCCGCTCTCTTGCATTAATTGCTTCCGGCCTCCTTCCATAATCCTTGTTCCCGTGAGTGTGTTCCCGTGGAACATTCCCCCCTTCCTAAATCGTGCACATCCTCGGGCGCGGTAGAAGCAAAAGCTGCAAAAAACAATGGAAGACAAGTAAAGCCTTTTATTGAAAAAAAACCCAGCAATGACAATCTCACACGGGAGCATGCAAGTGAAAGGCCGATTAGAGTTTTAAAGAGTGCTAAAAGAAGTGAGTAAAGACTAGTCAAAGTGAGACTAAGATAGTGCTATGCAAAGGCAAGTGTGCTTGTACACCGCAGGTTATGACCACAGTCTCAATGTCCTATAAGTGTTTAAGTTATTCCTAAGTGGCAACCCTACTCCTAAATAATATGAGCAATGGTGATTAGACCTTTCTTTCTTTCTTTCTTTCTTTCTTTTTTTTTGTGTATGTGTGTGTGTGTAAAAGATGATAAAGAGGAAGGTTCCATCCCAATGAGACCCAAGCAATGGCCAAGAGACCTTCGCCAAGAGAATCTAAAGGCCGCTAAGTATCTCAAGGGCGACAGACCCTTTTCTTTCTTTTTGACATAAGGAGTACTCCATGAAGATGAGGGCATCGGTCTCGACGGCCCATAATGTACCCCAGAGTCCTACCAGCATCTATCAAGGCGATATCGTCCTTGAAGGTCTTCTTCTTAATCTTTTAGACGTCAGTGTTCACCCCATGGAAACCAAGGCATCATCCCCAAGGTACTAAGACAACCCAAGGTCCTACAAAGCATTCCACATGGCCGTAGACACGTCATGTCTCGATTCACTTGTATATATTTTTTAGGGCATGAGTTTCGTAAATTAATCGTAGCAGGTAGCTACCACTAGGGATAACTAATATACTTCGAGAGCATAAGAACTTGGCATACTTCGTTGGCATATATCTTACACCGTCTTCAAATAGAAATACCTCGTACTAAGTCCTCTAAGAATGTAGAAATCACTCACCACATAGTAACAACTAATTTAAAACTTAAACCAGCCAACTGTGTGTGAACATGCAAACAATATATGCAAAAGTGAAAAGCACATAAAGAACAAAAGATTATGATTTGAATACACTTGTTGTAGTGCTCGTTGATGTTTTGTTGTGCGTTTTCATTGATGCATTGCTGATGTTGTGCAGATTGCTTCTCTTTGCTCTTTGTAGGCATTGCATGTCTCCCCCCTTCCTAATTTGTGTGCACGGTAGGTGGACTATTGGGGCGTGTTTGTTTAGCTAAGATCTCTGCAAAATGTCTTATTAACAAACAAGAAAAGAAAAGAAAAGAATAAAATTTGTTATTGGTGCCAATCACCGAATATAGCCGAGGGGAAAAACCTATAAGTGGGAGAAAAGTGCCCTGGCTTGTTGATTTTATTGTGGAGTTGATGAGCTTACCCTTGCACTGGTGGTGGATCCATGTCCACTTCTGCTGGAAAGATGGTATCAATCACTTTAGGATGCAAGGACAACCCTGTACAAAAGTCGGCCTCTGGAGAAGGTGGTAGAGGAAGGAGTGCTTCCTCTGGAGAAGGTGGTAGAGGAAGGAGTGCTTCCTCGCTAAAATATGGCATTGGTTCTATGGGAAGATTAAGCAGACAATTCCGATTTTGGAATTGCTCAATATAGGGACTCATAGTGATCCAAAATTGACATGTTGAGGCTGGGGGAAGGAGGGCTTGCAAGATAGGTGGTTGCAAGTCATTTATGCATGTATCCCTCCATTGTTGTGCTTGAACCTCCTCAGGTAATCTAAGTTGATTTGGTCCTCGGTCTGGTACTCTCACATCAAGAAGGTTATGGCGTTGGGGTGTAATTCCCACAATTTGTTTCATTAAACCCGTGCCATATCGTCGAAAGTAAGAGCGGCATAGCCAACAAATGTGTAAAGCTTCTCCTAATACGAGTCGTGCACACTCTTGACAATGTGGAAATGGATGATGCTGTTGATAGAATAAAGTGACAAAGTGATGCCCACAGTAAATTTCACCTACGGGAGCATAAAAGTACCTAGAATGAGTTTGAAAAGGAGGAGCACCACTATAACCCCCGCGATGTTCAGGTTGAGTACTATCAGGGTCAATCCATGGTGGACATGTGTCTCACCAAGTATCTATCAGGAGGTATCTGGGCGTAGAATAATGAAATTTAGAAACTTCAAACTTTATACACTCATATCCATCATTACAATCCCTATCAAAAACAATGTAGATAAGATCATCTCAAAAAGAACACAATCCTGTAAAGGCATAAGGAACCACATTAGTAAAAGTGAGACTATTCAAACACTGATCTACCAAAGAGCTTCAATTGTAGTGTTAATGCCTTACCTTTGGTTTTGGGTATGTCCTTCTTAAGAGGTGGGAAGGTTAGAAATTGTCGAGGAATTTGAGCAAGATAAGAGGATTTAGGCAGTGAAGTGCTAGAATCTATGCTCAAAGGAGACTCATGTAAAGTTGGATTTGTCTTAGGTACACAAGTTGATGCTGGAATTATGTAACAAGGAGAAATTGGGACAACTGGTGATTCAATACATGTTTGGAGAAGGTCAACACAAGTAGATTTGTAGGTGCTATTACAACCACCTATCCTATCTTGAAGAGGTTTTCATGAAAAACCAAGAGTGGCTTTTGGAATCTTATTGATACACTCTTCTGGCTCTAGCAAACCATGGCATTTGGGAAGCCAAAGTGCTGTTGCACCCTCACAATAGCCTTGTGCTTTAAGAACATGCTTTGGGATCCAATGAGTAACAATCTGAGGTTTAGGCTTGGAAAAGATATGCTTTTTAGGAGGTTTAGCAACTAGGCTAGATGGTACAAGTTTGTACGCATCTTTGGGTAGCCAAATTGACAATTCCTTCTTGCCTGGCCTTCTTTGAGCAGTGACTAGAGTAGTTGGAACATGCCAGCCATGGCCCTCATTTGAGGACTCATCGATTATCCACATCATTTGTCTTGGAGCTTGAAGAGCAGATGCTGAAAGTGGGTTGTGTAAGGTAGAACTACCACCCTTTTGACATGATAAAACTCGGGGAGCAGCAGATCCCAAGATGCAATCAGAATCAATTTGCAATTTGTATTGTCTATTCTTCCAATCTAATGAACAATTGGTAGCACTTAACCACGATTGACCAAGAACAGCCTCTACCACTGCCTTGGACTTACTAGCCACATAAAAGGGAACTGACATCAGATTTTGGTGATCCTAAATGGACATCATAATGACACATTTTCCCTCTATAGGGTTATCTTCACCTGAGAAGCTTCGTAAGTCAATAGGAATGTGCACAAGTGTTGGTTGTCCCAAGGCTACCCATGTGTCAAATGAGAGAACATTATAATCTGCAGCACCAGAGTCAATTAAGGCAGAGACAAAGTAGGTAGTCTCATGAAGATGAAGACACACGTGAATAATGAAAGGATCGACATATTGTTCATCAGTAGCCAACTGTAAGGTCAACACAGAAGCCTTGCGATGCTCCTTGGCTTTTGAAACTCTAGCTTTAGCTTCTTCTTGAGCCTGACATTTAAGTAGGTCATGTGCTTCTTTCCGTGTGTGGGCAGCATGCATTTGTTGTTGAAGCATGGCTTCAGTTAATGGTTCATTGTATTTCTTGAGACAACTTCCATTAATGAAGTTAGGCATTTGCTCACCTACTAGTGTCTCTAAACGCACTGCACCACTAGGAGTAAGCTCATTAATCACAAAGGGTCCTAAGCCACGTTTCTTGAGCTTTCGCTTATGCTTCTTAAGTGTGTACAAGAGCACAAGGTCCCCTTTTTTGAATCGGCCAGTTGTTACATTTCGATCATACCATTGCTTTTGTCTCCTCTTCTCGGCATACATCCTCATTACTGCCAATAAGCGGGTCTCATCAAGATTTTCCAATTCATCAATGCGTTGAGAAAGCTCATGACCAGTCCAGTCCAATTGTTTAGCAACTCGTAGAGTAGGTACAAGAAATTCAATGGGAAGAATTGCATCTAGCCCAAAAGCAAGCTCAAATGGAGTTGTGCCCACAGATGTTTTATAGGCTGTTCTATATGCCCAAAGAACTGAGTGCAACTTTTGCTCCCAATCAGTCCTATGTCCCTCAACAATCTTTGTGAGTGCTGTGCAGAGAATCTTGTTAGTACTCTCAGCTTGACCATTGGTCTGGGGATGATATGGTGCAGAACGCTTGTGAATTACCAGAAATTCTTGAAGTAAAAACTCTATGACCTCATTCACAAAGTGCACACCTTGATCACTAACGATTTCAATAGGTAAGCCATAGCGTGTAAACACGTACTCATACAAGAACTTGGCTGTGGTTCTGGCATCATTTTTTATTGTAGCCTTTGCCTCTATCCATTTGGTCAAATAGTCAGTTGCGACTATAATATATTCGGCATGCGTGTGACGAGCTGGAGGTTTAATGGGACCGACAAAATCAATACCCCATTTGGCAAAAGCACGTGTGCTTAACATAGGCCGCAATGGCATATTGTCCTTTGTGATGGGAGGTTTGGCCCTTTGACAATCGTCACAACGTTTTACATATTCTTCGGCATCCATTTGTAAGGTTGGCCACCAAAGCCCAGACCACCTAATCAACTTAGATGTGGTATTGCTCGAAGTATCCACCCCTAACACCTGCATGTGCATGAGTCAAGATTTTCAAGTAGCATACACACATGCGCAAGTTGCCATCCTTGCCCCTCTTGTAGAGTTGGCCCTCTATCAGCATATAGTTGGCCACTTCAACTTCAATAGCACGCTTTCGATATTTAGGAATTGTTCGATCAGTATGACCATGCTGAAGATAGTCCACAATATACTTACTCCAACTTGGTGTAGTTGAAATTTGGAATAATGTGACATTATGAATTGGTTGTTGAATATGACATGAAGCACAGTTATGAGCAAATTTTTCAGTATCCACATGCATGGTAGGCCACCATTGCCCATCCGCATGCATGGTAGGCCACCATTGCCCATCCTGAGTTATACGTCACACACAAGTAGTAGCTGATGCATGGATTCCACCAATACCCTCATGTGTCCATTCCAAGATCTCCTCATATTGGTCAGGGTTAGCTATAAGCCGCAACACTCCATCATTACCCTGACGATATAATCTCCCTGAGATTAACTTGAATGGTCGCCATAGGTCTACATTAGGACCTGCTAGTTGTATCTGCCCACTTGTCAAAAATTTCTAAGATGGGTTCAGACCATTTAGGAGCTGTCTCTACAAGGAAAAGTGTTGAATCTAACATATCATCATCCACACCCATAGGAGCTTCTCCAGAGGTGATTCGAGACAAATGATCTGCCCTAAGATGAGTTGTTCCTTTTCGGACTGCCACTTCAAAATCAAACTCAAGAAGGATGACAAACCACCTCACAAACCTTCCAGTTGCACAAGGCTTATTACCAAATATAGCAGTGCTTGATGGTCCACAAAAAATATAAATTTGTTTGCCAAAAGGTAATGGTGAAACTTTTTCACTGCATGGACAAACCTTCTCTTTCTGTTGTGGTATAATTCTTCTCAGCATTGTTCAACTGTCGACGACTAGCATATGAGATTGGGAAATCCTTATTATGTTCTCCCGATTGAGCCAAAATACATCCAATTGCAAAGTTTGAAGCATCAATATGGACATGAAAGATTTGGTTCCAATCTGGTGCTCGTAAGATGGGTGCCGACACTAATGCTTGCTTCAACTTTTCAAAGGATTCCTCACACTCGTCAGTCCAATTAAACTTTACAAGAAGAGCATATAATGGTCTCGCACAGCGTACATGTAGATGAATCGACGATAATAGCCACAATGTCCCATGAATATTTGTATCCCTTTAGGGTTGATAGGCCGAGGTAATGAGACAATGACATTAATTTTATCCATATCTGTTGAAATCCCATTGCAAGAAACAATATGGCCCAAAATTTTCCCTTGTCTTACCATGAATTTGCACTTGTCAGGATTCAAGAATATACGATAAACTTGACACTTTTGAAACACAAGTCTGAGGTGTTCTTTATGATCACCATGCTCTTGTAAGTGAACACATAAATCATCCATGAAGATCTCAAGAAATAGCCTAAGGTACTCCTTGAATACATGACTCATTAACTGCTGAAAGGTTGCAGGTGCATTTGTTAGACGAAATGGCATAACACGATAGGCGAAGATGCCATCTTCAATAGCAAAGGCTATCTTGTGTTGATCCTTTGGATCAATTGACACTTGATTGTAACTAGAGAATCCATCCAAGAGACAATATGCCTTTTTCCCTGCAACTCATTCCAAAACATGATCCGTGATTGGAAGTGGGTAATGATCACGTACAGTAGCTGCATTTACCTTCTAGATTTACACATACTCGAAGTTTTCCATTTTTCTTGGGCACCACTATAATAGGGGAGACCCATTCAGTGTGTTCAATCTCATAGATAAATTTTGCCTCTAATAGCTTGTCTATTTCTTCTTTTATCTTTCGTGCAAAATTCTCATTGTAAGTATAAGGACGTTGCTTGGAAGGCTTTGCATCCTCTCGCAATGGAATTGTATGCTGACATATGCTTGGATCAACTCCTTTGAGGTCTTTATAACTCCAAGCAAAAACATCGCGATACTCCTTTATTGTTTGAATTAATAACTTCTCCTCATCTAAGGACAAGTCTGTGGCAATCCACACATAGCGAGGCTCTTTTCCTGGCTCAGTGATATCAATTTTTTTTGCATCTTTTGGACCATCATATGAAACCCCTGGCATGCTTGGCTTTTGTCGCATGGGCTGTTAAAGAACAATCTTCCGATCTTGAAGAGTGTACTGTGTGAAGTTGGGGGGAACATTGAGACCTTGTTCTTGTCCACTTGAGTCATCACTAATTGAAGACCATCCAGTTTTGAGCTCTCTTTTGCAATCTTGCATCAGAGTTTTTCGTTCAACCTTTATCTTTGCACTTCCGACACTCTCTTTTGAATCTGTTTGTGAGACTTGAGTTTTTGTTTTGGTTTCTTTGTTTTTTTACGATTTTTGCTAAACAGTTTTTAGCTTTTCTCCTGGTTGGAATCCATCTGATCGTTTTACTTGGTCTTTGATACTATCTTGTACTTGGACATAGTATAGATATCCATTCTTTCCTGAGAAGTGAGGTGGTGGTCGAGAGTGTTCATTCTTAAACTCCTCGTCTTCTTTTTGTATTCTCTCACATCGTTCCCTCTCATCTTGTTTACGGATTCTCTTATGGCTCTTACAGCATTTACGTTTAGGTCGGCTTCGAGGGATCTCTACTTGAACCTCCCTTCCTCTCAAGAGTAGGTGTGCCTTTCCTAACTCTTCCTCGGGGATTATCACATCATCATCAAAATCAGAGTCCCATCCATCTTCCTTATCAACATCATTAGCAGATTCGAGTGTTAAATCCTCCACTGAGACTTCCTCTACATGCAATGCTGTCATTAGGAATTTTTTGAGATCATTTTGGGGCCTTGTAAGGAAGTTTGACCAGAATATTCCCTCCAAAAAGGGGCACCGGATAAAATTTTTGCAAACGAACTCCAAATTTGTCGGACCTCACATATTTAGATTCTACTCTTCAAAAGCTATCCATTGATATATAACACGATAGGGTTCGGAGAAGGGACAAGATAGATACCTAGAAGATTCCTTTTTGCCTGGGGAAGATTCACGTATGAATCTTCCCCAGGCAAAAAGGAATCTTCTAGGTATCTATCTTGTCCCTTCTCCGAACCCTATCGTGTTATATATCAATCGATAGCTTTTGAAGAGTAGAATCTAAATATGTGAGGTCCGATAAATTTGGAGTTCGTTTGCAAAAATTTTATCCGGTGCCCCTTTTTGGAGGGAATATTCTGGTCAAACTTCCTTACAAGGCCCCAAAATTATCTCAAAAAATTTCTAATGTGTGGATGCATCCCCATAGTACAAATCATCTAGAAGGTCACGTGGTTGTACCATTCGTATAGGAATAATGTCATATCCATCTGAGTCACAAAATTGAATTGGCTTAGGTAAAGCACATGTCGATAATGTTGCAAGGACATGACTCCATTCTAGGGGATCAATTAAGTGCTTAGGGAAGGGTTGTAGAATGTATGCCTCATGTGATACACTTCGATTACCCTTAAGTCTCTTAGTGTTGAAATCCTTACATGAGGCTCCACACATCCACAGGTCTTCTCGCCCATCTGACAATGTAACTCTTGAGCCCTCAGATGAAGCAGAATCAAACTCATCTATCAGAGACCTTGTTACATCACGATATGAGTGATTCTTTAGGTTGACCCTTGTGATGATAGAATCATGTCGGAGGTACAAATAATTGTATCCCCAATCTTGAATCATTTGAAATTGTCGCATGAATGGTCTACCCAATATCACTTCATAGTTTGGATGCTTTCTAAAATCTACTACTGCAAATGTGTGCTCATATTCAATCCCACATGTGGTGACCAATATGTTCTCTAGCAGCCCAATGGGATGTTCTAAGCTTCCATCTGCTAGCTGTAAGCGCATCTTGGTACTCCTAATAGCTGGTTTGCCCCACTATTCCCAAATGGACCTTGTCACAATGCCCACTCCTGCACCACTATCAAGTATTATAGTTGAAGCTACTTTTCGCACTTCTAATGGGAGGTAGCATTTCCCTGATCGTCCTCACAAAATTTTCCTACTTTGTTGATAGGAACTGGCATAACATGCTTTGTGTCAGGGTGTATAGTACAATGAGGGTGACCCTTTTGTAGCAATACCTGTTCTGACAAACATGTGGCAATATCATTCCACAACTCTGGTCGAAGCTTTATCAAATCAAGCAAAGGTAAGGTACAAGCCACTGGTGCTGACAAAATAGCTTGCACGATACCCATATCCATCTCCTTTGTCAACCTTCTATGCATGGAGGGTATCCTCAAGGTTTGAGAATAGTTCTCATATTCTCCCAAATAAGATGGTAAGGTTTTCATTGTATGCTTACTTCTAGGAGAAACAATTGTTTGAACTTCCTCCTGGGTGCTTGGGCTTCTAAAGTTGTTTTCTGTGCCCCTGGTAAAATCCACTTCAGAGAATGGAGGTGAAATAATAGAGGACATATTCTCATTAACTTTCTCATGAACTGCTGCCCACATCTCATTTGCCATGTCCTCGTTAGCTTCAATAACTTCATCATTGCATGGGAAGGCAAGACTAGGTGGTGGCAGAATGCCTTCTTTCAATGGGGTGTCAATTGGTGCAGACTTCTCGCTATGTGAGATCAGCTCACTTTTCATTTCCCAACTTGATGACACTTCTGGTATGGTTTCTAAGGTTGGCTTAAGAGAAGTGGGGCCCCGAGGGATAGGTGGAGGTGGGCCCTCAAGTATTGATTGAGCTTCCCTAATGGGTTGCTGATGTACAGCTAGATTGATCTTCTCCTCACTCACGAGGGTTTGGGTATTCTTGAAGCTTCTTGGGTAGCTCAGATAAAGCTGCAATGTGACTTCTATGAGCATCAATGATGGCATCTAGAGTCTCGTTCACCTTATCCACAAAAACAGAACCCCCTAAACTATCCTCGGTTGTAATAGCCTCATCTTGTTTAGCACTAGGTCCAGGTTGAGGTTGATGCTCCTCATGCACTTCTTGGGATGTAAAAGCTTGATCCTTCATGTTTTGTTTAGAGACTTCTTGAGAGCTAGTGGATGCACTCTTAGTTTGCTTGTTGCGGTTCTTTTTCCTCCTAGTGGTCCTTTTTCTATTAGAATGTAGGGTCTTGTCCACTAGATTTACCTTTGCATCCCTAGTTCGAGGTGTCTCATCAATCTACATTTCGTGTCTGTGATCTAGTCATGACTCTAAGTGGCACAACATCCTCATTCTCTGCGATGGAACTGCCTCTACAAAGTTGAGTGAGACCTTTGGTTGAGAGGTGCCTTCCTCATGTGGTTTCAACAAATAATCCTTTGGAAAGTGTTCTACACAACACCCTAGACAATATCTTTCAATTGGTGGAAACTTTGGTACTGTTGTATTGGATTGAGCTGCTTGCCTTTGGCGATGTGGACAATCACGAGCCCAATGGGCTTCTTCGCACTCATAACAGGGGCCCACTAGTTTGGCTTCTACTTTCCTTCGCTGCCATTGACCTGAGGGGCCTGGAGTCCTAGGTTGCTAGCCGCCTAGCAACATCAAAGAATTTTGTTCCCCCGGTTGAGGCTCCAGTGCTTGGCTTGGATATGCGGGACTTTCAAAGAGATTTTCCTTGGATAAATATGATGCATATTCCTCCTCCACATAGCTTGGGTTTACCAAGTCTCTACACATTTTTGTCGTAGTCAACAAACCTCACAGGAGCAGTCCCAAGAGCAGGAGGTTGAGCTCCAAGTATAGGTCGTGCTTGCTCTTATGCCATCGGTGGCTTACGTTCAAAATTAGTATACTGTTGATGCATTTGTGGAGCCACTGCACCCCTTTGCTGCTCATGCTCCTGTCTCATTCTTGCAATGCGAGTACATTCCTGTGTGGTGTGGGTATAATTCCAAGCACAGGCTTGGCACCACTTCTTTGTGGGTTGGTTTGTGACTAGAGGAGAAAAGGTATTACATTCTTTGGTTTTATGGTTACCGCCACATGCTCCACAAAGATGAGGACCTGTAGGTAGTACACTCCTCATTCGCTGCTGCTGTTGTTGTGGCTACATGGGTGGGCGATAGGTTTGTCCCAATCTCCATAGTACTAGGTTAGCTATTTGGTCTGGATTTACTAGTGCGCTAGACCCTGAACTTTGGTCATCACCCCACTGATCTCTAGGTTGCACCTCAGGGCCAGTAACATCTTGGAATTTGAAGTTATCTATGAAATCCATAGCATCATGGCAACACTCATTGAAATTTGTATGCTTCTTTGCATAGAGATGTGTGTGCAGTGTTGAATTTTTTATTCCTTTTAAGAAGAGAGAAATTAATCGACTCTGGGTGGGCTTCTCATCTTCTGGGCAACGATTAATGTACTGCTTCATCCTATTTACACAGTCTCTAACACTCTTAGTCTCGCCTTGCTTGAAAGAGTAGATGTTTGCTACTGTGTCATGTTGAATCCCCATCAAGGAAAAAGCAGCAATGAATCTCTCTTCCAAAACTCGTAAAGAAGATTTGTCTAAAGCCTCTAGTGCCTGAAACCAAGCAAGGGCCTTTCCCTCAAGAGTGAGCCCAAATCCTTTAATTTGCCTATGCTTGTCAGTCACTTGCTCAGCTCGAACTGCTTGCCTAAATGCTACTACATGGTCATATGGATCTCCCGACCCTTCGTACTTCTTTACCAATTTCTGAAGAGTTGATGGCCTTACTCGTCTTGAATACTCATCATCGGGCCTACGGCCTCTCACTCTCAGTGGTTCCTCTCTTTGGTAAGGTGGTCCATATGCATCCCAAATTGGTGTGGGTCCCCTATTACCTGCCTCACCAACCCCCTCCAAAGATCTTGTTACCCGCATTATGGGAGGTGCATTTATGGGAGGACGAGTTGGCTCCCCTACCCTCCGATTGTCATAGTGAGAGAAACGTTGTTGTGGTGTGATCTGTGGTCGCACTTTTGGTGTAGGATAATATCTTGGTGCTAGAGTTGGGCTACTTGCAGTGGTCCACTTTGATGTCGAGAGTCCCTCTCTAGTGAATTCTCGTAGGGGAGGAGCAACAGTTTCTCCAAAAAAGGCTGTCTCTCCTGGTTGAGAACACTTCCATGAATAATGGTTGTCCTCTCCACGTGAGCTCACAAATTTCCTTCCAATCTAAGGTTTGGTATTCATCGACCCATTTATCAACGATTCGGTTCTTGGCTTCTCGTCGACTACCACCACAAGTGCTAGAGGAAGATCTAGCTCTGGCAATCTAGTTGTGGCATAATATCCTTCTAAAGAGTCCTTATAGACCTCTTGAAGTGGGTCATCCTGAAAGACCTTTGTCACCGGAATTTGTCGTACAAACTCCCATTGGTTCTCAGCCCCCTGATCCATTTTGCTCTTGCCTTTCCTGTCTCTTTCCAAATTTAGATCTACAAAAAGTAAATCATCTATGGATGGCTTTGAGGACTGGGCATTGGATGGTCCAGGCATGTCCGGCTCAATGAGCCAATCATCTCTAGACTCCCTTGCTCTGGAAGGCTTTGATAAGTCTAAGAACTCACTTTTAGAGAGCTCCCCTAATTTGTCTACATTCTCTGGATGATAGGTGACTTCGTAGCGAACACCATCTCCACCCATGTACATGTTACCCTGGTCATTGACTAGAAGTGCTCTATCAAGCTTTGAGAAAAAGTCTGCGATCTTAACAAGATACCGTTGTTGTGGATCCCTAAAGATCTCAGCTCCTTGAGCATTCGTGTAGACATATTGAAGTCTCACATTGAGTGGTAACCCCATGGTGTCGGCTTCAAATAGATTAAAAGATCTTGTGGGTGTCCTATTTGGGGCTAAGGGATGACTATTTGATGGCCCTAGATTGTCCATAGACAATGAGCTAGTTGTCCTGGAAAGGGTATCAGATTGGGATTTGGAAAAGGTTTCAGCAATATCTATCAAATTTCCTACCCATTGGGTCCCACTTTCCTGCGTAGGTACTCTAGAAGGTGCCCTAGACCCTAAGGCAGTGTCTATATGACGTCCCAACTGCAAGTGCATAAGGTCAAATTTTAAGGTTTTTTTTAATTTATTTTTTTCAAAAAAAATCCAAAAATTTTCAAGTTGGCTCAAACTTTGCCAGAACCCATTTTGAACCCCCTCGAACACATTAGGCCAAAAAAATAGCGTATTTTTCAGAATCAAAAATCGCCTAAAATTTACCAGTTTCCCATACTGACTCACTATGGGAAAATGGTTCCGGGACCGAAATTTCGACGATGCGTGTTTTCTAACTCCTCTCGAAAAGTTAGCTAACCTCCCAATTTTTTGCGACAGAAAATGAAAAATTTTCCAAACTTTTTTTGTTTTTTTGCACCCCTTTACTCGGTGCGGTGGCGGTCTTTATGGTGCGGTATGCGGGTCTCTCCGCACGGTGCGCTGTTCACGCACAGTCGCCTTCTTTTATTATTATTATTTTTTCCCTTTTTTGAAGTGCGTGTGCAGTGAACTAAATACGTGTGCAGCGAATTCAATACGTGTGCAGTTGTGAGATTTGTAGCAAATTCGAAATGTTCAATCTTCATGTGTGTGTACAGATTTCAGTTTCTCTACAGGTGCAGGTTTAACAGAGAACTAAAATGCAGGTTTAACAGAGATTTAAAATGCAGATGTAGAAAGCTAAACTAAGCTAAGAACAGAAAATAAAATGAACATGCAGAAAACTAATACTGTAAAAATTATCCTCAAACAGAATGACAGAAATGCAAAAACAGGCCTCTCTCTTTCGCACACAAATTGAAATTGGCAGGTTTAGCGCCTACCTCCAATCCTTCCCGTGTGTTGAATCCTTGTCCTGACTTCAAGGGAGAAGCATAGCTAGCCAATCGCACTCAAATTGCAAGACAATTAAAGAGAATTTAACAACAGATTAATCTTAAATAAGTACCAAAATTAGTCCCAATGCCTGCTCTCCTATCCAACAGTTTTGCAACCGATTGGAGCTTAACAAGGAGTGGTAGTGTTTGTATGGTGCTCAACTAATGTAGGCACTCTTTCCCTGGCAGCGGCGCCATTGAACAACGGTTCTCTCTACCGTGCAATATAGTGCTCATAGAGTACTACCGATCAACAAATGTGCTGAGAAACACAATGTCAATCCGAGGAACAATGACCCTATCCTCACTGGAAAAGCACATTGGTGCTTGGGTAGCAATATTCCATTTACACCCCAAGATCAAATATGCTTCCATACTCAACCACAAAAAACTAGCAAGTAAGGGGGTTAGTTTCAATATACATTTTATATTCAAAGTACCCCAAACATGGCATGTTCAATTCTTGTGTAGGGAATTCTTTCAAGTTGAGCCATGTGTGGGTTAGCCTAACAAATCCCATAACTCGAGGGTCATGAGATTGTGTTCTTGTGTTGGATAAAGTTGTTCTTGTGTTGGATAAAGTTGTTCTTGAGCTGTGGTGATTTTATTGGAAGTTCCAATCCAACCAGAATCCTAGGGATCTTTTCAGTAAGATATGTTGGAAGTTCCAACTCCTCCAAGGTCTCTTCCTCCCGTAATAGCAATTGTACAATGCCTGCATGAGTGTTCAAGGTGACTATTTGCATGGATTCATCAATGGAATACAATGAGTCACATATCCAAGTTCCACCAAGGATGACATCATACTCAAGGGGATTTGTGGGTAACATGGAATCTGAATTCCACATCTCCAGCGATCATTTGAATAGCATAGCTAAAGTAACCGGAAACTTCAATGTTTTATCCATTGGCTCCTCTTGCAAGACCATTGTCTTTAGGGATGAGTTTAGGTTGTTCCAATGACACCTAAGTGTCTATTGTCATGATGTTATGACAATGATTAGCTCAAGGGCTAATCAACGCGCGTTTGTGATGAACATCATTGTTTGTAGGGAAATCTAACCATACCATGATAGAATCTTCAAGAGGAACCATGGATGTTTCAGTTTGTGTTTTAGCTTCAAATCATGTTTCTATTTCATATTCCCATTCACTTTCGTTCTCTTTTTGGCTCTTAGCTATTTCAATAGTACCCAATGTGTACAATGGCACACTTAGTCCTCCGACAATTCTAAATGAGATTTGTTTGGAAAATTTTGAATCCTCACAGCTCTGTTCTATGGAGCTCTTTATGTCTTTGGTATAACTCATGTTCAGACCTTAAAGGTGCAAGTTCTGATGCTATGCTGGTTTCACCACCATGAGAGAAGAGAATTCCTCCAAATGAGGTTTTGAGAGACTGCTTTAATTTCGTAAAATTCCTCACATGCTTTCTCAATCGTATAATTCATGTAATCTGTCTCTAATGACTCTTATATAGAAAGTATGTCTTCCTCTTGAAAGGGGAAGCGATACTCCTCTGGGTTTTGTATTTTGGTTTCTTTTTTAGGATTGGCATTATAAGGTTCAATCACAACTGGTGATCCTGTAAGACACTCAACCATGCTAAGCATGCTCTCCTGAGCTTGCCTTTTGCATTCCGCATATGTCATGTGATCATGATTTTCAATTTTTGGTGGTTAGGCGGGTTCTAGTTTATTGATTGGTCTATTAAGTGCACTGAGTGATGAATCAAAGCTTGTTTCATCCTCACTACATACTCAAACTTGTTTCATCTTCTGACTTTCTTTGGATCGTCAAGTTTTTATTATGTTTGCCCATGTGATGAGATCGAATTTACTTTTTGGATTTTGTATTCTGTATCACACATATGGGTCTTGTGGTTTGAGTGGTGGCCTTTGAAGTGGATGATTTTGCATCATCTGTAGCTTCTGGCTCGTTTGGGTTTATGTCCCTGTTTGGGTTTATATCTGACAGATTCCTTTTCCCTGTCCTTTAATTCAACTTTGGTTTCGATAGTTTGTTGCACCTTATTTTTCTTGGGTTTAGAAGGTTTTGGTTTGTATTTTGGTTCTTGCTTTAAAGCATGTTCTTCTACCCATTTTGAAGTGTTTTTTTTGCGATCTTTTTTATTGTTTCCTGTGCCTTGGCTTGTAAGCATGTAAGCACATTCAAGGGTACCGTGGATAATTTCCCATTTTGTACACTTAAGATGTTTCGAGTTGTATTCTGTGAGACAGGTTGCAGTGAGGCAACTCACCTTTTTGGGCAATCCTAGAACATGTGATCAATGCCACATCATTCACACATGGGTTGCAAAGTGTTAGTTAATGTGGGTAGTATGGAAGTATTCCAAATTGTGCAATCGGCCACCTTTTGTGGTCCACGACAATAGAAACACTGAAGTATTCAATTAGTTGCTTCTTGAGCAGTTTCTACCCTTTGGACTATTTCTGCTTGGTGCATGGGAGATGGAAGTTTTGAGTCAATTATTGATGAATTGGGACACTTTGTAGTATCATGACCAGCGATTGGGATGGTCATAGTGATTGCACTAAACACAAGGCATTTCACTCCTCATCTTGTAGAGGCATTAAGGATGTTTGGCTTTGAAGGATCTCATCCTCTCTTAGTAGAGATGTTGATTGAAAGCTTTTAAGCAAGGCTACATAGATTTTAGGGAATGACAATTCTAAGATCGGTCGTTATTTTTCTATTGCTTCACTTGGTTTAGATAAGGAACATCTCGTAGCATGATCATCTTCCATCATGTTGTCATCTAAACGTGCTACTTCTTTACAACATTGATCGAATGTTTCTAGGTTGGATACAATGATCAAGTTGTGTAAGTTGTTATTCTTTAAGCCCATCGTGAAACATGTCTTCAATTGAGAATCGTTTAATTTTTCCCATGACTCACATCGTGAATCCAAGAGTTTTATTCATAGGATAAAGTCTCTAATGGTTTCGTTTCATTTACGCTCAATTGAATAGAGTTCTCTTGTTTCTTCCACTGATCACCTTGTCTTTAAAAGCCGTGGATAAAGGTTGTTTTCAAGGTTCTGAAGTTGTTCTTGATCGCCGGCATCAATGCAATGAACCATCGACTAGCATTTCCCATGAAGCATAGGTTCAACACATGTACCTTGGTGGGGCAGTTTGGATTTCCAAAGGCTTCACATATATGTTCAAACATTTGAATAAATTGAACAGGATCAGTTGTTCTATCGTATTTGCCCATATTTTTGGAGATCTATGCGGTCGTATTTTTGTATGAATAGCCAATTCTTTCCAAAAGTAATAGGGCACATGTTCCTTGTTTGGATCCACTTTGTGGACTTAGTGGCCATCGTAGATCAGCCAATATTTAGTCTTTTTGCTGGACAGGGGTGTATTTTCTCTTCCTTCCCAAGATGGAGCCCATACACCATATGAAAGGGATTCATTCTAGTAGTAGTCTTATAGGTCACTCTATAGGCCCAAAGAGTAGCAGGAAGGTTTTGTTCCCAATCGTTTCTTCGTTCATTTACTATTTTGGTCAATATGGTGCATAAAGTCTTGTTAGTACTTTCTGCTTACCCATTGTCTTGAGGATAATATGGCAAAGATTTTCTATGAACCAAGATGAACTCAACCAGGAGAAAAGTGATCACCTCATTGATGAAATAACTTACTTTATCACTTGCAAGTCCTAATGGACAGCCATATGGAGTTATGATATTTTCATATAAGAATTTGGTAGTACTTTGAGTGTCAACTTTCATAGTGGCACGGGCCTCTGTCCATTTTGAAAAATAGCATGTTGCCACTATAATTTACCTTGCCCGAGATGATTTTGCAGTAGGACGGATAGATCCAACAAAGTCTATCCCCCACATCTGGAAGACAAGGGCACACGATCCTTGTTATGAGTTATAGTAGCAAATCTCTAGCATTCTTCACACCTCTTGACGAATTTTGAGGCATCACCAAAGAGTGTTAGCCACCATAGGCCTAACTGAAGCACTTTTTATGTAGTGGTTTTCTGCGGAAAAATGTCCACCACCTAGTCCATTGGGTGGTTGCAAGATGAGGGTGCTCACTTTTGTTCACTCTCTCTAAAATTGAGACATCGACGCAACTCGGGTGGAGTACCTCAAACGTGATATTGCCATCAATTAAAACACGACACGTGCCTCCTGAGCCCAAAACGCCATATCTCAAATGAGATACCAACTAATGCCATGCCAGTAGGTCTGAGTTTCAAGTCACCATTACATGTCACCGCCACCACATTATCTTGATGGAGATAAGCATGCCACTCAGATCCACGTCAATGCCATGGTGGATCCCCCTCGACATGCCCGCTTACATGTACATTCAGCATATTTAATGATGCCGTCTCCACCATCCACATATCTTGAAAAAATGAGGTATACAGATGTGATCTCATCCGTCAACATATCTCGTTCGAGATACCAAGATGAAATCGAAGCCGTGGACCCACACCCACATGATCGCAAAGTTTGGTCACCGTCCCATCGAAGCGTATTTGGATTAGCAATTAGCACCCAATACGGAATTCTCAACCCTCTTGGTGCTTGAGAGGCCATGGAAAATCTTGATCTTCACCATGCCATCGTACCCAAACATGCTCCGATGGTGACCAAAATTTGCGAGCATTTGGGGGGGACCCGCCCTCACATGCTTACAAAGTTTGGTTCCCATCCGAGCATGTTTGGATTAGCAATTAGCATCCATTACATATTTTTCAAGTCTCTTGGTCCTTGACAGGCCATGGAAAATCTCGCTCTTCCCCATGCCATCGTACCCAGACATGCTCCATGACCAAACTTTGCAGGCATGTGGGGTTTGGTACCCCCACATGCCCGCAAAGTTTGGTCCCCATCAGAGCATGTTTGGATTAGCAATTAGTGCCCAGTGCGGATTTTTCAAGTCCAATGGAAAATCCCACTCTTCCCCCCATGCCATCGTACGCAAACATGCTCCAATGGTGGCTAAACTTTACGAGCATGTGGGGGTGGGTCCCCCTACATGCTCGCAAAGTTTGGTCACCATAGGAGCATGTTTGGATTAGCAATTAGTGCCCAATGCATATTTTTCAAGTCTCTTGGTGCTTCAGAGGCCATGGAAATTCCTGCTCTTCCCCATACCATCGTACCCAAACATGCTCCGATATGGTGACCAAACTTTGTGAGCATATTGGGGTGGGTCCCCCCCACATGCTCGCAAAGTTTGGTCACCATTGGAGCATGTTTGGATTAGCAATTAGTGCCCAGTGTGGATTTTTCAGGTCTCTTGGTGCTTGAGAGGCCATGGAAAATCCCAATCTTCCCCATACCATCTTATCCAAACATGCTCTGATGGTAGAAGCCAAACTTTGCAAGCATGTGGGGGTGGGTCTCCCCCAAATGCTCACAAAGTTTGGTCACCATCAGAGCATGTTTAGATCAGCAATTAGCGCCCAGTGTGGATTTTTCAAGCCTCTTGGTGCTTGAGAGGCCATGAAAAATCCTGCTCTTCACCATGCCATCGTACCCAAACATGGTCCGTGGGGTGACCAAAATTTGCGAGCATCTCGGGGGACCCTCCCCCACATGCTCGCGTCTCTTGGTGCTTGAGAGGCCATGAAAAATCCCAATCTTCCCCATACATCCTTACCCAAACATGCTCCGATAGTAACCAAACTTTGCAAAGCATGTGGGGGTGGGTCCCCCCCAGATACTCACAAAGTTTGGTCACCATCAGAGCATGTTTGGATTAGCAATTAGCACCCACCAGTGTGGATTTTTCAAGCCTCTTGGTGCTTGAGAGGCCATGGAAAATCTTGCTCTTCACCATGCCATCGTACCCAAACATGGTCTGATGGTGACCAAAATTTGCAAGCATCTGGGGGGGGACCCTCCCCCACATGCTCGCAAAGGTTGGTCCCTATCAGAGCATGTTTGGATTAGCAATCAGCACACCCAGTGTGGATTTTTGAAGTCTTTGGTGCCTGAGAGGCCATGGAAAATTCCGCTCTTCTCCATGCCATTGTACCCAAACATGCTCCGCCGATGGTGACCAAACTTTGTGAGAATTTGGGGGTGGATCCTCTCCACATTCTTTGGTCACCATTGGAGCATGTTTGGATTAGCAATTAGCACCTAGTGTGGAATGTTCAAGTTTCTTGGTGCTTGAGAGGCCATAGAAAATCCTGCTCTTCACCATGCCATCGTACCCAAACATGCTTCGATGGTGACCAAAATTTGTGAGCATTTGGGGGGGGGACCCGCCTCCACATGCTCACAAAGTTTGGTCCCCACCGGAGCATGTTTGGGTTAGCAATTAGCACCCAGTGATGGTTTTTCAAGTCTCTTGGTGCTTGAGAGGCCATGGGAAATCTTGCTCTTCACCATGCCATCGTACCCAAACATGCTCCGATGGTGACCAAAATTTGCAAGCATCTCGGGAGGGACCCTCCCCCACATGATTGAAAAGTTTTGTCCCCAATCAAAGCATGTTTGGATTAGCAATTAGCACCCAATGCAGATTTTTCAAGTCTCTTGGTGCTTGAGAGGCCATGGAAAATCCCTCTTCCCCATGCCATCGTACCCAAACATGCTCCGAATGGCAACCAAACTTTGCAAACATGTGGGGGGCACCCACCCCCACATGCTCACAAAGTTTGCTCACCATCAAAGCATGTTTGGATTAGTAATTAGCACCCGTGCGGATTTACAAGCCTCTTGGTGCTTGAGAGGCCATGGAAAATCTTGCTCTTCACTATACCATCGTACACAAACACGCTCCGATAGTGACTAAAATTTGTGAGCATCTGGGGGGGACCCACCCCCACATGTTTGCAAAGTTTGGTCCCCATCGGAGCATGTTTGGGGCACCAGGTCCGAGTGTTCACGGAGTATTATGTTCTCTCTTCATTGTCATCAAAGCCTTTTGATATGTTGATTATTTCAGCATGGATTGGCCTCTGAGCAGGTTTCACTGATCCCTTTGCATCTCGGAGATTCTAATCAACATGCAATTTCTTCTTTCCCTTTTTGATAGTGATTCTGTTCTTGCCCCAGTCTTGCTTTACCTTGCCATGTCGTAATAATACCTGGTAAGACCCGATGTGGTTTTCTATGGTAATAACCACTAAGTTGACCTTGAAGTCAGCTTATTTGATTTTTATTGTTGGGACATTTTTTATGATTCCTTTAGGTACTACTACCTTCTTATGTGCCATTCTTATGTTGAACGGAATGGGCTTCCACTTGAGATCCAAACCCAATGTAGTTTCCTCAGTGATGATATTCAATTCGGATCCTCCATCCAGCACTGCATCATTAATGAGTACATTGTTCAGTTGGACTGTGACTTTGGCCACTTCATCATCTTTGGATGCTGGGGGTTCTTCGACTTGCATATTGCCGCATTTTGGGGTTTATTCCTCTACTGAGTGCTTCAGTTCCTTGCTCATTTCTTCAATGCCTGCCATTAGGAGTTTGGCCTTAAATCTTGGACATAAGTTTAGCATTTGTCTCAAGCGGACCTGTTTGTCCAGCAACATTGGCATTACATTGGTTTGTGTCATGAGAATATATTTTAAGTCCTCTTTAAGAATATTATTTTCTCCTCTTGAGTAATTTGGGGACGCCTAGGTTACTCTTCCGTCATGTCGGCTAGGTTAATATCGTGGGTGACACCACTATAAATATTAATACATGTGGTATATGATGTATGCTTGGGGCCGTCTATGATTATTTCAGTTAGGTTTGTATGGCAGGGTGATTCCTGGGGTCATTAGGGAAAAAGGGAGCTCATTTTGGGGCCTTGTAAGAAATTCACTATTTTTTGATTTATTTCTCTCCTAAAAGACCTCAAAAATAGTAAAATATGGAAACATGGCTCAGAGCTGTCAGTAAGGACTACCGAACTGTCAGTTCAGAAAGGAATAAGATAATCTTTTGTCTAACTAACACGATTTTGCATTAAATATCTCCTTAGTTTTTTTTTGTTTCCCGAAGATTTCACATCTCTTTTCACGACGTGTGTAGGCCTCTCATAAAGAATCCATCACTAAACTTAATGATTGCATGGATACCGCCACACCTCCACGATTGCATGGATACCGCCACACCTCCACGATTCATGTTACAAAAAGACTATGAGATTGACAAGCAAACTTTGCAACATCAGAAGCACAAAAATGGCCATACTAGTGAGTCACAATCTCAAAAGAAGCGATTACACCATCTTCACATCAACTTAGAAGAACAATATACTCCTGCACAGAAAAGACGAAAGGATATGATGCTGAATGCTGAACAACGAGAAAATATGAGAAGAGAAGGGCTTCAACATATTGACTTATGGTGCGATGGAAGCATATATCCAAAATGTCTAGTAAAAAACTCTACGCCTCCATTTGTCAATCCAACCACACTACTGAGGTTTGCGGGCGATGGACAAAATGGACTTCTTGGTTATATTTCAGCGCAGTCTACATTTGCAGAAACATATAAAACGATGTACCTACAAGAAAAGGGGGCCAGGATGCAAGAAATAGCCATTCGTGCAAAATTGGAGCAGCAGTTGTAGAATGAAATTGAGGAGCATTCAAAGAGTAAAAAAGATTTGACAAGAGAAAGAAGGAAGAGAACCGTGCTTGGAGACAGACAATGAAGCAGGAAGATTAAAAACATTGCAAATTTGAAGGCTGGGACTGGTGGATTCAAGCGAAGAATTCAGGAAGCAAGGCTAGTTTGATTTTTTTCATTTTTTATACTAAAAAAGGCTCTCAAATGACTATATCTATTTTGTCCATTAACGCAAAACAAGAATGGAGGTGTTGAATAATATAGGCATATTGTGTTGTTACTATAGGAAACTATTGGAGCCTGCAAAAGAAAATATGGATCCCAACCTTCTTCCTGTTAAACAAATGAAAGGATTGCTTTCTTGTGGTGTAGCAAAAGGTTTGATTGAAGAAGAAAAAATACGAAACAATCAAACGGAATGTTGTAGAGGACTTTATATCCAATAATCAAGTTGATGGCACTACAATCCAAGAGGCTCTTGATGTTAGTGGAGTTAGGAGGAAGGGATATAGTTCGATTTTCCATGCGATATCCTCAACTTTGAGAGATCAAAGGATTAAATGAGTTTTACTACCAAATCCAGCAACCGTGTGGAGGATAAGAGGTCATTTGAATGAAAGTATCGATGAGTTTATTGGGCAATATATCCATATTGAAGAAATATTTTATGGTGGTAAAGGAACCACTGTGTATGACCCTTGGAACAATATATTTGTAGATCTACAACAACTTCAAAGAAGAATGGTCGAGTTTTATGGAATAACATTTGAGGAGTGCAAAGGCATTTTGAAATTTGTTATCAAACTGGATGAGTGTGAGGTTGTAAAGGAAAAGAAAATGGAAAGGATTACTATTACATTGATGAATGGAGCACTTGATACATCATTGACTGAAGCGAGTTCGAAGTATTTTAGTGTGCAGTCGGAGAAACACATATGGTGGTTAGGCTCGTTCCAGGTATGATCATTTTTTGTTTCGTACTTGATTTTAGTCATTGTTTTCAAATCTTTTATAGTAAGACTTTTGTTTTCTATAATCACAGGTGAAGACAGAAGACCATGAAACACTAGATTGGGTGTTTCACCACACGGAAATACCAAGAATAATTAAAAGACAAGTGCAAGGAGAGAATCTCCATGTTGCAGGAAAAGGTGATTTTCAAGTAGAGTGGCACATGGCGGGGGATCTTAAAACACTTAAGTGCATGTATAACGTTAGTAAAGGAGGCAACTCAAAGTCTCCTTGTCTTTACTGCAAAGAATCAGCTCAAGAGTAATGGATTCCAAATGGTGGAAGAGAGCACCTAATAGAGATAAAGTTGACCCTGACTTCAAGGCCATTCTTGACATTCCACTATGTAATGTTCACATATGCACATTGCATGCTCTATGTCGAATTATTGAGAAATTGGTATTTTTGTATATTGGATTTGCTTGGAAACTCTGTCTCGAAAAAAATAGAAAGGATGCTCTTCAAGCATTGGAAAAAGTGTTATCCGATATAGGTCTGCATGGAGGTGATGTTCATATCACAAAGGATTTTAAAAAGTCTACCAATGGCAAGGAGGTACCAATCAAGCCCTCTATTGGTGGTGTTAAGGCAAGAAGATTCTTGTCTCGACCCAAACACAGTAATAAGCAAGTAAGGCAAGGTAGAACAGTTTCAAGGATTAATTATGGATTGTGGAAGCAAGTCCATAATGCCGTGAAAGATCATGAGGCAGATGGGGAAGCACGAAATGTGAAGGCAGAGGTGTGGAGGTCTCTTGATCAACTCTTCATGTTCTGTGACAATGTAACATGGACAAAGAGTGATTACAAGAACTTTGAAGAGGCGATTAAACATTTTGGGAAGTCAATGAAAGACGCGTGGACAGCCTGCAATATAACTCACTACATGGTAAAGTTCTGTCTTCTTCTTTTACTTAAGTGTGATTTTTTTTTTTAATAACTTACTATGCATTCTTATGTCTCTGTGAAAACAGCATATCATCTACAACCACCTTCCCTATTTTGTCAAAAAGTATGGATGCCCAGCAATTTGGTCTACCCAAGGCATGGAGAAGTCTCACTACATGGCACGTAATGCATTTTTCAGACACACACAACACTACGGAGGCAGTCAAAAGGCAAATAGTCTGAAGGAAGTCTTTCAATGGTTTTATCGAGGCATTCTACAGAGGCTGCATGCTAAAAGAAAAGTTGCTATTTCCAAAGTCAAGCTTGCTTTTATTCTAGCCCAAAAGCAAAGACGAAGACAAACTTTGGACAATTCAATGGCAGCAGAGAGACATAGACAATGGAGGGATTCGAAGATATTTAGAAACCATAAATGGACAAGTAAACATGAATAGCAGTTTGTAACTTATTGGTGTTATGTCCACATGTTTTCAAACTCAATCAATAGATTTTTATTTTGTGGAACAAGTGACTCTTGGTGTTATGCCTATATGTTTTGAGACTCCATCAAAAGTATTTCTTTTGTGAAACATGTGATCTATATTAACAAGCATCAATACATCCATGAGCTACACACAAAAAATTCAATCAATACTACTTAATTATGCTAGACACACTATTGATCCTTACCAATAAGGTACTGAGTGTCAAACGTTTTTAGAAGCTACTGAGTGTGGGAAGACTCTACTGAAGTGTCGTATGGTGATGGGACAAATGCAAAAGGGTACTGATCATCCGTATGGACAAGGAGCTGATGAGGATCAAATACTTTGTACAAATCAGTTCAACTTCAACATAATGTTTGTGCTATATTTGATGACTAAATCCTATTACGCCCAGGGCCTGCCAGTCGAAACTCTCTTTTTGAACTTGATTGGACTCTTTTTCTTCCTTGTTGGCTTGATGTCGACTGTCTGTTTATCAATGCTTGCCTTTGCTAAATGTCTGGGAGGGGTATCCTTGTCTTCAGCTATCTCCACGTGTTCTTCTTCTTGGATTGTGTCGCCTGATGCAATCACGGGTGGCTCTCGAAACCTTATGAGCTTGTGTTTTCCATAGCCCTCCAGACATTTGGGCTCCTTAACACCACATATGCTAATGCATAAGAAGTGTAAGATAAAAAGTAAGAGGCCCTAGAGGCCTGCTTATTCACATAATCCCCAAATATATCTATGGCAGACAACCTCTCCATTAAAATGATCTTTTCCTTTTGCTATGAAAGATCATGTCCACCTAAAACCCTAGACAAACATTTAAAGAAGTAAACAATGGCTTCTCCATTGTTGCTCAACTGCCTATGGTAAATCAAGATCTTAGCACTGCCTAGATCATGAATATAATGAGCTAGGCTTGACATTTTGCCAAACCCAGCCGGCCTGCTTCCACTTGTTCTCTGGAGGAATGTGTCATCCTCAATTTGTAGCTGCCACATATCAAAAGATTGCAGTGAGACAATAATACACAACTACAAAACATTTAAACACAAGATAAAGTATTTGATTTGAAGTAACAAGATCATACCTTCTCATTTTCATCAGCAACAAGAAGTTCATCTTTCCAAAGATTTATTCCTCTCCCCTCCAGTCCAGCCTCTTCTTTAAGCTTTCCCTTGTATAGTGCTGAGAGATTCATAGCTTCCTGTGTGAGCTGAAAGGCAGCTTCATCTGGCTCTTGGAACTTTTCAGCCTCTTTGAAACAAATAGTAAGGGCCTCTGTAGGATCAAAAGTTGTTTCCAAAGCCAGTAGTGAATGGTCATTCTCTATGCCAACCTCCTTGTCAAGCCTTGAAGCCTGGGCAATAAGGGAAATGGCATAGTCCTCCCTCAAATTGAACATACACTCTATATCATGGAGGAAAACATAATCTTTACCACCTGGAAGCATGGGCACTGCATAGTTGCTGCTCTGAACATCAAAATCTTCAACTGGCTGTGCTGCCCTAAGAGTTTCAGTTCTCAGTTGAACAAGGTCAAGAGCAGCCACTTGCAGCCCCTCATCCTGGAGGTTGATATCTTCTTCTTGCTTTGCCATTTTTGTTGCCACAGGAACATCCTCTTTTTCCTCTGCTACAAATGTGTCTTCTTCTTTAGCCTCCTGCCCTTGCTCTTCTACAGAGTGCTGATGGAAGACAACGTACATAAGGAATGCCATGGTTTCCTCAAGCACTCTACACTTTCTGGTGTGCAAGTTACAGCTGAATTTATATTCCTCAGGCAGGCTGTCAAATCTTCTATTCACATGGTACCTCAGCCTGTCAATGGAGACAATATGATTTATATGCACAAAAACTTTTTCACCTTCCACAATCCTTCCTGCCTCAGTTGTTTGAAGGTATCCCAATGGTCTGAAAGAAAATCTCTGTGATGCTCTAGTACTACAGAGCTCATAGTGAACTCCCTGTTGAAAATACTGTGGTATATGTGGAAGTTCCTCTGAGCCTTGCACTTGTGAAGAAAGTCAAATAGGAGCAAATCTAGAGATTTGTCCTCTTCTGGTTCCTTTTGTTTTGAAAGGGAAGACTCAGCTTTCTGCTCCAGTCTCTTGCTTTTGCCTGAGCAAAAATTTATATATCATGAATTCTATATGCTGACATATGCAATCAGGGAATGTATAGGATATCACCAAAAAACTCTCTTCATGAGCACACATGACTCACCTGGTGATTGCTGTGGTCTAAGTATAGCAGCAGAAAAGTCTAGCTTCCTCTTGAAAGGAGGGGCCTGAGAATCAACTGTTCCAAAGCAAAAACTTTTCTCATCATCAAGGAAGAAATCCCCAGGGCCAAAGAAAGCAAAACAATGAGGAAGAAGTGAAAACCAAAAGGGACACAGGAATTTGCAAGAAAACGCGATGCAGGGCCATTTGGAAAATGTCAAGTGCTCTCGCATTTTGTTGTGCAAATTCTCCATTTCTATTGACATCCATCTCCAATCAAATGCTAGGATCATCTCACAGTGTCCGAGGGGGACAGTAGGTGATACTAGGAAGAATTCCCCAGGGCCAAAGAGAGCAAAACAATGAGGAAGAAATGAAAACCAAAACTAATATAAGAATTTGTAGGAAAACACAATATGGGGCCATTTGGAAAATGTAAAGCACCCTCCTCGCATTTTGTTGCAAACTTCTAGGTCCTATTGATATCCATCTCCAATCAAATCCTAGGGTGCTGTACCAGATTCGTGGGCAGTAAGATTCAAGAATTCTATGGATGGAAGATATATATATTAAAAAACATTGAAAAGAATATAGATCTCTGACCTTTCTTTTCCTTTTCCATGCTGTTGGAGTTGCACTGGTGATTCTTCTTCTCTCTTCCAAACTTGAGCTGCAGCCTAGGTAACCTGGAGATTTGGTAGTGGTAGTAGTCTTCAGGCAGGTTGCAGTCTGGATGGAGTGTGTTGGGTAGGAAGGGATCAGAGGGGGAAGGAAAAGGATGATGGGAGGGTGCTGGCAGGGATGAAAGACGGGGAGACAAGAGTGTTTATGGATCTGATTATGAAATCATGATTGGCACAAGTTCCAAGGCAAAAAGTGCCATTCACACGTGCCAAGTTTCAAACTCCAAGAGATCTGGGTCCCATCCACACGTGTGAAAAACCACTCTATTCCACACGTGTGGTATTTATTAGCTACTTTGTTTGTATTTTGCATTAATCTTTTTCCTCCTGTTTAATCTCTCGTATCTAGGCCCTCCCCTCTCTTGCCTCTCTACCTCCCTACTCTGCACCATCAGCATCCTAACCAGCAGCAAAGGTTCATCCCTAGCACAGGTTACTCATCACCAGCACAGCACACCTACAGATAGCTTCCAAGTTAGTAAGACTCTCTATATCATTTTCTTCTTATTTAATAGTATATGAGGATAAGGTACTGAGTGATGTGATGTAGCTTAGATATTAAGATAAATATTATATGCATTCCTTAGCTTTTTCCATTGCAACCACAAGCAGGAAGACTTTTGAATTGGGCTGGTTGAGTGACAAATTGATCACTTCTTGCCTTCCATAGATTCAATCCATCTTGCACCAAGTTGCAAACACAGTGAAATGACTAAAGACATGTTCCAGTATGCTGCCTCATGAATTTGCAGGAAAACGCGAGGAGAAGCCTTTAGGAATTTCAAACAGCCCAAATCGCATTTTGTTGCAAATATAAAATTGTTGTTTCATCCACCCCTATCATTGTGATTTTGTGTCTTTCTAAGCTATCCAAGGCTGTACACTCCTTGCATAAACACAATCCATATTGTTTTTAGTTGTAAAGACAGAGAAATCATTGTAGGAATGTAATAGCATGTTACTTCAGGTATTTGCAGGAAAACGCGAGAGTGAGCTGTTAGGAATTTTAAACTGCCGAAATCGCGTTTTGTTGCAAATTTATAAATGCTGATTCATCCACCCGTGTCATTGCCTTCTTGTATCATTCCATGTTCTCCATGGCTGTAATCTCTTTCCATTGCTTTGTATGCAGCTTGTCAGAGTGATGGCAAGAACCAAGTCAACTGCAAGGAGGGCTGGCAAGGGGCCAGGGCTTGCAGCAGCAGCAGCAGCTGGGGCAGCTAGTGTGTCTCCAAAGGAAAGAGTTGCACATGGCAGGAAGGGGAAGCCAATGAGCCTGCTCCAGCAAAAGGCCAAGAGATTGAAACATGGTGCAGGTGTGCTAAAGGAGATCAGGAAGCAACAGAAAGCTATAGGCTTTGCAATCCCCAAGGCACCTTTGCAGAGACTAGTGAGAGAAATATGTGATAGTTGGCACCTTGGTTTCAGGTGGAACAGGACTGCCATTCTTTCCTTACAGGAAATGGCAGAGGATTACTTGGAGAAATATTTTGAAGATGGAATGCTGGTAGCAGCCCATGCTCACAGAGTAACTCTGATGGCCAAAGACTTCAACACTTTGTCCAGAGTGAGATGGAGGTATGGCAAGCTAGTCCATCCTGTGGAATGGCAGGACATCAAAATGAGAGACATATTATTAATTCCACCTACAAGAAAGTTGAAGGTAGATGAGGTTAAGGTTGTTGAAGTAACCCACTCAATGAGCACCAGAGGGAAAGCTGCTTATGAGGAGTCATTGAAGCAGCAAATAAAAGAATCCAAATGTGTTATAGATGTGGAGACTATACAGATGGAGCTGCAGATACAGAGAAAGCTGCAGGAGCTGGGCCCTAACATAGTTGTCCATATTGAGGATGAAACTTCAGTGAATAATTTTGACTTGACAAAACCATGCTTGGCAGCATTGGCTCATAAGAATGAGTATTGCTCAGATACTATCATTCTTGCAATGCTCTATATTTGTGGGATTAATTTAATTATTAATTGGGCTATGTCAAGGAGAATGTTTCTTATGCGCATCATATTTATTTTTACAAGTATAGCTTGTAACCTTAGTAGTTGATTTTTCCATTTTGATACATTGGAAAAAATACATTTATAATGTTGAATTTATTAAAGCCTAAAGGCTTTACCCTAGCCCCAATTTTTGGGACACTCTATTTTTGTTGTGGAAGAGTGTTGTGCTCTCTAAAAGCACACTTTGTATATTTTTGGGGGCTATGGCCTATTTTTGGTGGAAAAAGCTAATAAAAATACTCGTGTGGGGAGGCCACACACAAGGGAGGGGAAGATTGCACCCAGCATGTTTGTCTTGGAGCTAAGTATTATGTTTGCTATGCTTTTGTTCAATTTATTTGATTTTGTTGAAACCGGCAAAGCATGTGTTTTCATGGTTGAATTTATGTGTTGAATTTCTCAAGTGTTCCACAAGCTATTCTAGAGAACGATTCCGTTTTCAGTTTGCAAACCAATCAACATTCTCCTAGCTTTCTTCCAAGCATTCGTCTCATAGAGGTGCTCTGCATGCTTGCTTCCACTTGTTTTTAGAAGTTCTGCAATGATTTTGCGTGAGCCATCCTCCTTTTTCCTACCTTCCTTGCCTTTGCTCTATTTCCTTAGTAGTTTGAATCCTCTCACCTTTTCCTACAATTCCCAGTCCACAGATGCCTTCTTGGGGGCTTGGGGTGAGTCTTGATTATGTAGTGGAGTTATTACTACACCAAATTCATTCGCTTTAGCCCTTGTGGCTGCCAAGATATCATGAACCTCCCTCTATATATCATCTGCCTGTATCATGTTGGTGCTTGGTGGTATGAACACCAACTCTCAAATGGTCACGGGGACACACAAAGCACCACTCTGCTGAGCAAACCTTCACTCTCACTCTCTTAGTTCTCACTCTGCATCTCTCCATTAACTATCTCACTCACTCTCTCAACCTTGCCATGTCGAAATAATACCTGGTAAGACCCGATGTGGTTTTCTGTGTGGTAATAACCACTAAGTTGACCATGAAGTCAACTTGTTTGATTTTTATTGGGACATTTTTTATGATTCCTTTAGGTGCTACTACCTTCTTATGTGCCATTCTTATGTTGAACAGAATGGGCTCCCACTTGAGATCCAAACCCAATGTAGTTTCCTCAGTGATGATATTCAATTTGGATCCTCCATCCAGCACTGCATCATTAATGAGTACATTGTTCATTTGGACTGTGACTTTGGCCACTTCATCATCTTTGGATGCTAGGAGTTCTTCGACTTGCATATTGCCACATTTCGGGGTTTCTTCCTCTACTGAGTGCTTCAGTTCCTTGCTCATTCCTTCAATGCCTGCCATTAGGTGTTTGGCCTTTAATCTTGGACATAAGTTTATTAGCATTTGTCTCAAGCGGACCTGTTTGCCCAGCAACATTGGCATTACATTGGTTTGTAACCAATCAACATTCTCCTAGCTTTCTTCCAAGCATTCATCTCATAGAGGTGCTCTGCATGCTCGCTTCCACTTATTTTTAGAAGTTCTATAATGATTTTGCGTGAGCCATCCTCCTTTTTCCTACCTTGCCTTCGCTCTATTTCCTTAGTAGTTTGAATCCTCTCACTTTTTCCTACAATTCCCAGTCCACAGATGCCTTCTTGGGGGCTTGGGGTGAGTCTTGATTATGTAGTGGAGTTATACTACACCAAATTCATTCGCTTTAGCCCTTGTGGCTGCCAAGATATCATGCACCTCCCTCTATATATCATCTCCCTGTATCATGTTGGTGCTTGGTGGGTATGAACACCAACTCTCAAATGGTCACGGGGACACACAAAGCACCACTCTGTTGAGTAGACCTTCACTCTCACTCTCTTAGTTCTCACTCTGCATCTCTCCATTAACTATCTCACTCACTCTCTCACACATACATAGCATGTTCAGTAAAATAGAGACACTGCATACTTAATCCACATAGTGCAGAGAAACACAGAAAAATAATGAAATGATAAGATTTCTCTTAGTTACATTCTGGAAGTATTGTAGACTAATACAGAGCAATTGCCCAACACAGACTACCATTTCGTGAGTGCTATCATTATAACAAGCTTCATGACACAGAGTATCAACCATTAGTTGAGAGCAAACAATGACTGCACGCTTCATACATTCACTTTATCTGAGTATCTATCACTCTTTCTTGAAAGAACAAGATGGAGACAAGTAGTGAACACAAGTGAACGAATGTGCTCCACACAGGAAAGCTCAAATAGATGTTCTATAGAATGAGATACAAAGTACTTGGTATATATAGTACCCAAGTAGAACATAAAAAATAGACTAAGCCCTAGTCTACCCTACAACACCATATCTTTGTATGTGTCTACAAATCCCCCCTCAAAGATATGGCTGAAGTACTCTGGAAACGTCTCAGTAGTACCTAGGGCACCTAAAGTACCATGGTTGCACAAACTCATCCATCAGGATATAGCAACCTATGGGGTAACACACGAATAGCCCCCTTGACATTTGGTTGTAATATCTCGAATCCCCAAGCCATGCCGACGATGACGTATGAAAAGTGGAGCTGACAGGCTTTTAGTGAAGATGTTTGCCACATTGTCCTCCTCAGTGATGACGTACGAAAAGTGGAGCTGACAGGCTTTTAGTGAAGATGTTTGCCACATTGTCCTCCTCAGTGGAACAATAGATGAGGTCCATGAAGCCATCCTGTATACAATCCCAAACATAATGATAGTGATTCTCAATGTGATTCATGCAGGCATGAAAGATAGGATTCTTCCCAATGGCAATGTAACTCATACTGTCACAAAAGATAGAGCTGGCCTCACCATCCTGTGCATGATGTAAATCATACACAAGCTTCCTTAACCACATAACCTATCTAGTGGCTGCATTTGTAGCTTTGTATTCTGCTTCACTTGAGGAAAGAGAAACACAGTCTTGCTTCTACTGAGCCAAGATATGCATGCTGGAACCCAATGAGAAGCAATATCCGCTTGTTGATCTTCTATCATCCATGTCCCTTGACCAATCTGAGTCTGTGAAACCACTCAAAGAAACATCACAAGCTGAAGCATAATGCAATCCAAACGAAAGAGTGCCCTACAGATATCTGAGAACCCTCTTGGCTGAATTCCAATGTGTGACTGTGGGACAATGCATGAACTGACTAAGAAACCCTGTAGCATAGGCAATATCTAACCTGGTAGAGCACAAATAAATGAGGCTCCCCACTAACTGCCTATAAAGTGTGCCATTAAACTTCTCAGCTGTGTCATGATTTGTAAGCTTGAGGCCTTTTTCCAATGGAGTGTCCACAGGTTTGCATTCTTCCATCTTAAACTTCTGCAAGAGACCTTTAGCATACTTTGTCTGTGACATGCATATCCCCTCCTGGGTCTGCCAAAACTTAATGCCAAGCCAATAATGCAATAAACCCAAATCTATCATATCAAAGGTCGCCTTGATGGCTGCAATTTGCTATGTATTACTTCCAGTGAGTAATATATCATCCACATAAAGCACCAAAATCAGCAAATCTGAATTTTCTTGTACAAAATAGAGGTTAGACTCTGTATGTGTGTTCACAAAGCCTTGGGGGATAGCAAATACGGATGTATCTTGTGATACCATGCATGAGGTCCTTGTTTGAGCCCATATAACACCTTGCGTAGCTTGCATACTTTGTGCTCTTGTCCCTTAACCTCAAATCCTTGGGGCTGCTGCACATAAACCTCCTCCTTCAAATCTCCATTCAAGAAGGCAGTCTTGACATCCATCTAAAAGACGGGCCAACCATAACTTGCAGAGCAAGAGAGATGACAGAACGAATGGTAGTCATCTTGGCTACCAGAGAAAAAGTCTCCTCATAGTCTATTCCCTCTTCTTGAGCATACCCCTTGGCAACTAACCTTGCCTTGTGCTTCTCAACAGTATCATCTGCATGATCCTTAACCTTATAGATCCATTTTGTGCCAACAACATTCTTCCCAATTAGTCTATCAACCAAATCCCATGTGGCATTCTTCTCAATGGACTAATCTCTGATTCCATGGCCTTTTGCCGTGTGGGATGTCCCTTTGCATCCTCAAACTTCCGAGGCTCTAATTTAGCATCCATCACTAAGGCCATCAATGCATAATTCACCTGAGATGGGGCATTCTTTGTGGCTGTCCTGGTTCTCCCTAAAACTGGCTGATCCTTGGTGTCTCTAAGTGTCAACCATGCCCATTTTGGAACTGAAATTTCTACGTTACCACTAGCTGTACCACTGGGTGTGGCATCCTTTGCACGATGGTGGTAATGTTTCCAAACACGTGGCTGCCCGTCTCCACTAGCCGACTGCCCATCTAGAACACTTGAGGAAGAAACACCCTCAACATGTTGCTGAACTTGGTGAGGAAGAAGAAGCAACCTATGGGGGAACCCATCTCATCATCCTCAAGAGGTACATCATCATCATATGGTGGCAAGTCCACATTGACTGGCTACATTACGTCAATCTCTGCAAAAGCAACATCTCTGCTTATGATAACCTTTCTAGTAATAGGATCATAAAGACAAAATCCTTTACCTTCAAGGCTATATCCCACAAATATGCATTTGACACTCTTGTCATCAAGCTTTGCTCTGTGTTGGGCTAGAACTAAAGCATATGCAACCGATCCAAAAATTTTGAAGTGATGAACCTTGGGCTTGTACCCATGAAATGCCTCAAATGGAGTCTGGCACTAGCTCAATAAGAGCATGGGCATGTGCATGAGCATGTGCACTGCAACAATCACTGGTGGATTCCCCCTTGTGTCAATGATCTCATGATCCATTACACCAAGGCAAAGTCCTTGTCATTCTGTGCATAATGAGCATGAGATTAGGCATTTGAATTTTTAGCCAGAGCAACAAAATTGTTGTTTGTTCCTTGCCTCTTCTTCTCATTTGCGATTCTTTTTGAACATTCTGCAATGTAGTGACCTAGCACCTTGCAATAATTGCATATTCCCTTCTTCTTTGGTCCTTGACTAGCATTATTGCTTGCATTCCCCTCATTCTTGGGCTGATATGCATGGCTGTTCTTACCTCCCTTGGGCTGAAATTTGCCCTTCCATCCAAAAAGTTATTGCTCACCTTGGCGGGAAGAATGGGAAAAATTGGAGGTTCTCTCCTCTTCCTGTGTAAGAGTAGCCCTACCAACTCATCAAAAGAAACAAGTGCAGCCCCCTGAGCATAATGGTCAAAGATGTCACAAAAGTACCATAAGAAGGGGCCAGGATATTGAGAGTAGTGGAGACTAACTTTTTGTCTTCCATTTCCTCATCAACACCTGCTATAGCTGATCTCTAAGATCAGTGATCTTTGTAATCTCTTTGCAATATGCTCAGTGATTGTTTGACCTTCCTCCATCTTCAACTCCTTGAGTTGATTGGTCAATGCAAGAATTCTAGCCTCATTCTTGACATGATACATGCTCTCTAGCTTATCCCATGCCACCTTGGCACTTTTACATAACTTGATGGTTGATATAATGTGCCTCTTCACTGAGAGGGCAATCAATGACAAAGCTTGGGCATTCCTTCTATATCAAACTTCTTCTGCTCATCGAAAAGAGTAGTAGATGGAGCAAGAGGAGTAGCAGGTGTCTGCTGACTTATAGTGGATGAGCTAGTGCTAGTAGATGCTGTAGTAGCAGGCCTAGTCTCATCTCCACTCACAATGTTCCAAAGACCCTTGCCAACCAAAATATTCCGCAGCGCATAAATGACTACAATGCATAGTTGGGACCTTCCAACTTATCCCCTTCAGTCATGGTGCCAAAACTCTCTGAAAGAGACATGGTGACTTCACAAACAACTGACTCAAATACCTGCCAAGTAAAAATAATGCCACCCAGAGCAAACAGGCTCTATGCAATCACTGCAAATGGCATCAACCTCTGTAACCCAAATGTGAAATCTGAAAGTGTACCTCAAGTGCAATAATGCATCCAATCACTGCCAACACAATCTGAAATTGTAAGCTGGAAACTGTGTCCAAGCAATGGGTACCTGTTCAATGAGTTCCTGTAAAGGAAGAAGTAGAATCTTACCAAGATCAAAGTCATGCTAAACAGGAGGCTGAAATGCTGGAGAATGGAGTGCATAGGGGCCACAAAAAGAGACGACCTGAGGGCAGGGAGTAGCACGAAGAAAGACGAGCTGAATACTGTAAAAATTCGTAGCCCACAAAAGTCCAAATTCTGAAACTTAGCTCAAAATCAAATTCTGAGTGCAGAAATAGGTTCCAAAGGGGCATATTACCGCAAGACACTTGCCTACACAGCTTCTAGATCACCGAGATTGATTCCATGAGCTTAACTCCACCAAATAGTCTGTAAATTGCACGCGTGTGCACGGCAATGCGCAAACTGAACAGACCTGATCTTGGTAAGAACAAAAAGAGGCCTGAATGCTGGGCGACCTCAAGAAGAGAAGAAACGCAACAACCTTCGCACAAACTGGCTAGAAACAGGATCACGAGCACCACTGGAACACCGGGGAACTTGCGGGGGGGCGATGGAAAGCAAGGCAGAATGTGGGTTCTAGTGACAGAAGCTCTGATACCACATGAAGGAACAAGATGGAGACACGTAGTGAACGCAAGTGAACGAATGTGCTCCAGACAGGAAAGCGCAAATAGATGTTTGATAGAATGAGATACAAAGTACTTGGTATATATAGTACCCAAGTAGAACATGAAAAATAGACTAAGTCCTAGTCTACCCTACAACACCATGTCTTTGTATGTGTCTACATTTCTATCTATCACCGTATCTCCCTTGTGTCCATCTATAGTGACCAATTTCCCTTTTACGCTAAGTCTTCTTGTTCTAAGCATCAGCTCTCTAGTGGTTATAGTTCACCACCTTCACACTTGCGATACTGATTTGGTGCTCATGACGTGTGGAGTGGGTTACCTACACCTTCTGTTGCCACTAAGCTACTGGGTGCAACATATAACCTTTGAGAATGGGAAATTATCTGTTATAGAGGACCAAGTATTCATAGCATGGTGCATGCACTGAAGACAGCTTCTTGGACACAGAAATGGGCTTTACAGCTCAAGTGTCAAGTGGAAAGTATGCATGTCAACCTCTTGAGGATTTGGGAGAGATCAAGCAATGAAACAGGTTTGTACATGGTGCTTACATGTATTTCTCATGTGGTGGAACACAAAGAGATCATCTCCTAAATTTTAGGGAAAGTTGCTATTTTTGGCAATCTCCCATGGAATTTCCGTTCACTTCATTACCTCCAAAATTTGGCAAGAGATTAAGGATTACCAAAGTGCCATTGTGAAATGAGAGCTAAAGATTGTGAAATTTTTTGCCTTTAGATTTGGGACATGTGGCATATAAGATGATAAAAGTAAGACAAGTGACCTTACACTTATCGATTCAGCTCTACACATGGCATTGTGGCATTTTCTTGCTTATTTAAACATGAAGAGTCATCTCTTGGGTGAGTTTTAGCTTTAAGCAAGTTTTTAGAGGTTAGAGACTCTGATTTTACACCATTTCTCTTCATTTCTAAGCCCACCATAGTGATATCCAACCTAGGAAGGATGATTTTCACCAATCTTGCACACCCTGGATGACTGTTTTTTAACAAAATTATCCTAAAGCTTGCTGAAATTTCTGGTTTTATGCAACATACAGACTGTTATACTGGTTTATGTGCCATGGATGAACCACATGGGCTGGTCTACAGGTTTATACGCCCATGGATGAGCCACATGGGTTGGTTTACAGGTTTATGAGCTCATGAATGAGTTACATGGGCTGGTTTACAAGTTTACGTGCTTGTATATGGACTGTCATACAAGTTTATGCGCCTATGGAAGAGCCATGTGGGCTGTTATACATTTTTCTGCACCTATGGAAGGACATGCTAGATAGCCATATTGGATGAAGGACACGTTTATGGTTGTATATGGATAATCTCACATCTCCCATGGGGAGAGTAAGGCCCTCAAAGCTTGTAGATATTATATTTCTCCTTGGATGATGATATACTCCAAGGGGGGGTCGGCCCATTCCGACCTCTATGCGGTGTGATACGTGCAACTTTTATTGTCAGCTTCGTGCATTGTTTAATGTATGTGATTAAGTGCCAAAATGTTCAATTGTGCTCATGGTCAAGCAATGCACACCCACTCCTACACTTCTTGGGCAGTTTACACTAACTCTCTTCCCATCTACTTTGGAAGAAGAAACTTACAAATTGCGAGAGAAGCGAGCAAAAAATCATAACAATCAAATAAGTGAAGGACATTGACAAGAAAAAAACATTCTAAGATTATTAAAAAGACTAAAAATATTATGGAACACATACTCATTTATATATGCATTGATGCAAGCAAAAAGTTCAAAAGTGTATATATGCTATCATTGTAACCTATCTTATTCATATCTTAACATGAAAAAGCCATAAAGGCAGTACCCATTCATTTATTTCAATCAAGATCCTTATTATTTTTCTCACAAACATAATTTTTATGTTAAATCATCTACGACAATCTACTTCTCTTAGATAGTTTGCCAACTAGAGGACATTGTCACCAAACTATGTATTTTTACAACATTATGATTGTTCCTCTTCCTTTTTTAAAACTTTTGGGTGGCGACTACTAGAAGAGAGCAACATACTCCATGAGGACCCCTCATCTCCTCTACAAAGTGAGGGCAAGGTAACAATTGGGTGTCTAGCCGAAGATCGAACCTAGTACCTCCAGGTTACAAGTCACCCCCTTTAACCACCACTAGAACAAGCGACCGATGTTATGACTGTTCCGCTTCCTGCAAATGCCTTGTCTTACCTCTTTTACTATAATGGCCAAGAAAAGTCAAATGGCACGTTGTCGTGACGTGGGCGGTGTCGCTGGGAAAGTACAAGACTTCTAGCTGTGAGAGTAGGTACCAAATTTAACAAGGAAACTCACACACAAAATTCTCCAAGGAGCATAGGACATATCCATTTTTAATGACATATACATGTGTCAATTCAACTCAATACATCCTTGAATTCATCCTGATGATTGCACAAAATTGTGTACCAAGTGCTTGTCCCTTTCCAAGCATAGATTCACTGGCTCCTTTTTCCAAATCCTTCAAGCCAATCACATGTAGGCATAACATAACCTTCAAATAATTCCAACATACATGTAACCATTTTCATTCCATACATCCAATGTCTCCAATCCCATCATCTCATGATGTTCTTTATCACCTGAAAACCTGCCTATAAATTCCAACAACTCACAAACACAAGGCGATATATGGCATAACTATAACATGCTCACATGATTTTAAGAAATTCCAAGGCTTGCATTCCAAATCCACTAGGGTAGAAACAAAATCAAATTTACCAGAATCCTTGCTGTATTTTCTGATACTTTGATTCCACGTTTTTTGATGCATTAATATCACAACTCTTCATATCAAGTTCCTCTTGATTTACAAAACCTTTAAAGGTTTTTAGACTCCACGAATTTTCAAATCGTGGGTAGGTAGGATAGTGAAACAAAAATGAATTAAATTAACACTTATCTGAAAGTGGAAAGGCGGATTCCACATGATTTTTGTAAAATTCCAAACGGCGCTTCGCTGCAAGCCGTGAAAGGCAAAAAACATATATTTATTGAAAAACCTATCACTAGATAGCACACAATTTACTCATCAATTCTAACTCCTACAAGCGTTGAACAGTAGCCGCCACTTTGGATTTTTAGCCTCTGGTCGAAGGCGCACTAGTTCTCTCTTTTTTTCTGCAAACTTCCTTCTGATATGCGCACCCTTCCACTTCTCTGATTTTTCTACACTTTCCCGCAAGGAGTTCGGCGCTTCCCCCACCTTTTGCAGCTATCTTCACGCATTTTCCCTCTTCCAAAATACTCATGCGCCACCTTTCCATTTCTAATGCTTTCGATTATTTATCCTTTTAATGCCACGCAAGCTGCCCTCTTAATATCCCTTATTATAATCTACATTCAATAAGGTGTGTGATGCTCCTAACATTGGCATCAAGGCAAGCTTTCCAATACAAAGTTGATCATCCAATTGTGTCTCCCGCATTCGATAAAGACTTCGGCACTCTAATGCCCCATTGGATCTCCATTGCTCTTGATGCCTCCATGGTTTATAATGTCATCATATCGACCATGTAATTTGTAGAATCCCCCAATTGTTCACTCAAATATATCTCCATGTCTTCATAAATGCATTCCCTTGTGCATTGGCATGCCCTCATGTTTGCACTCCCATAAGAGGTATTCACTAACTCGACCCATCAATACCATAAAGAAGCTACTACACATTATGCACATGGGAAGCCATTAACATATCCCTTTGGCGAGCCACTCATACCATCATATATAACTGAATGTTTCCAACTTACCCATGAGCTCTGAGTAACAGCAGAACCATCACCCACCACACTCATATACAAAAACTCCTAGATCTGGCTCAGCCTCAGCTCGTCTTATTGAACCTCATTTACAATATGAACATATGTACATGGCATCATATAATGACTCGTCATGGCACTTAACCCATGCATCTGGATTTGCATTTGATGGCCTCACATGCATGGTTTCACACCATAGACGTGCCATGGCACGACATCCACCCCCTCTAAGCCTGCACATCCTCTGGTATGTGGCAAATCATCATCAAGATCCACATATATCTGGATGTCGTCCTCATCTCCACATTATTAGGAAAATCATTCTCTTCCTCTTCAACCATATCCATGTTATCATTATCAAGCCTCTTATCCTGAGTTCCTTGTGAATCAAAAGGATCATTGTCAAGCCTTCTTTTGAACATCTTGATCCTTTTGCCTGCTACAAGATTCTTTATCTCTGTTCCATCAAGCTCACACAGAGTATATGTGGCATTTCCATGCACATGCTTGACAATGTAAGGGCCAAACCATCTTTTTGCAAACTTCCTTTGAACACTGAACTGGTTGTCAAGGCTACTATCATACATTAGAACCCAATCACCTTCTTCAATAGGTTTTGGCCGGAGTCTGTGTCTTCTATCAAATATTTCTTTATTTTTCAACCTTGCATCTTTCAAGCGAGCTTTAGCAAGCTCTACATCTTCTGGCCTTCTCTCCAGTTGCCTTATTCGCAATGCAAGGAGGTCTTCCCTGCTCAATCCTTCCATCCAGGGCAAAACATTCCAAGTTGGAACTACTTCTTCAACTGGCATTACTGGCTTCTGACCATACATTAATTCTGCAGGCATGTATCACTGAGCTATGAGTTGTACGGTCAGCCCACAAGGCATATGGTAGCAGCCTTGGCCACTCTCGCATTCTTTCTCTGCATGCCTTAGCCAAAGCTTTAATGATTGGAGGATGTCCTCGCTCACTTTTACCATTGCCCTCAGGATTGTAAGCACATGTTAGGGATAGTTTGATGCCAATTCTAGAGAAGAATTCCCTTGCTTCTTCAACATCCAGCTCACCCCTATCAGCTGTTATTTTCCCAACACAACCATACCGACAAATCACATCTTCCAAGAGAAATTTGCATACTGTTTCCGTACTCTTTGTTCTAAGAGCACGCCCTTCTACCTGATTTGTCAAATCTTCTCTTGCAAGTGCTATGTACCGCATCTGCCAAATTCCCAAAGGCATTGTAACTAGATCCACTACCCATTTGTAGTGCATGGCAGGCGGGTAGGTTGGTTGCAAGCCATCACGATGTCGCACATTTGAGTACATTTGACATTCCATGCATGTTTCCACATATTGGGAAATATCCTTGTACATTCCTTTCCACCAATATTTTTCCTTTATTTTGGTAAAAGTGGCCCACACACTTCGATGTCCAGCCCAGAGACTCTCATGGAATTCTTTCACAAGCTTCCCTTGAGTCTCTTTATCACATATGACTCTCTGTGGCATAGCATTCCTCTGCTTAGGATGCTTCCAGAGGTACCCATCCTTTAGAAAATAACCATATGCTTTTCTGCGGATCCTCTTAAATTCTGAGTCAGACCAACTTTCCTGTCTTGTCAGAGTACTCAAGTATTGACCAATAAGCAACCAATCTCCTTCATAAATTTCCTCAGTAAAAGACTCAAGTGCATTTGATAGGCAAATATGGTCCCCCTTTGCATATGCAGTAGTGTAGAACTTTGTTTCCACATCATCAATGTCACTAATCATCTCTTTTTCATCTTCATACCTGGCTCTTGATAGCATATCTGCAACTGGATTATCTTTTCCCGCAATATGCTCAAACTCAGGATTTAGTGACTTGATATAAGCAATCCACCTAAGCATAGAAATATCTGGAGTGGTACAACTTGCTATCATCCCAAGAAGTGGCAAGCAATCAGTTTCCACAAGTACAGATGCCCCAATAAGATATTCTTTTTCACATTTTAGAGCAGTGACTATTCCCCATAACTCTCTCTTGATCTGCGGATATTTTCTTTGTCGGATGCTTAATACCTTTGCTCCAAATCTGATTACATACCTGTGATCATCCTCATCATCTTGCCCTACTGCCCATCCTATTCCAGTAGGACTAGTATCAACTGTAACAATCATAGGCCTGCCACACTCATAATCTGCCTTTCTCAGAGTAGGTGATGATTGGAGCAAACATTTCAGCTTCCGCATAGCTTTAATATGTACTGCACTCCACAGAAATTTTTGATTTTTCCTCAAAAGTTGATAAAGAGGATCTGCTACATGTGCATAATGTGGGATCCAAATAACATAAAAGACACATGCTCCAAGAAATCTCCTCAGCTCTGTAACATTAATGCATGTCTCTTTCATTCTTTGTATTGCATCTATCTTGGCTGGACAAGGTCGGCGTCCACTAGTACTACAAAGATGTCCCACTATTAGCACTTCACCAACTCCAAACACTGATTTCAGCCCAGATAAAGTAAGATTCACTTCTTCAAGCCTGGATAGAATCATATCACAATCCTTTATATGATTTGCCACAAACTTGCGGCACCCCTTTGAATCCAAATCCCCATCTTTGTCTTTCTCATCACAGCCCTGTATTGGCACATCATCCAAAAATGGCATAGTTATTTGTGGTATGAAGTCTCGTAAGACTTTATTCATTCCATTCATCATATGTGCCACTGAGTTGGTGGCTCCCTGTGGTAAGGTACACATCCTTACTAATCCCAAAGGAGTTCTCATTGTGGTCAAGTCCCTGCTTTGTATATCCAGCTGGAACTGATCATATCCCGAATACAGATCACCCATAGAGTATATAGCTTTTCCTGCAAATGCTTCTGCAAACTCATCCACAATCGGACCTGCTCCCACATTCCTGATTGTGACTTTGTTTACAGGTTGCATGTCTTGAATAAAGCGCAATGTCCCATTTTTCTTTGGCACAGTAAACCATCTGTTGGAATATGGAGCGCATGATGGCTCCAAGATTCCCATCCTGATCTTTTCTTTTAGTAATTCCATCAGCTTTGGCAAGAGAGCCTTTGGTACTGGAATTGGCCGCAGGTTCCACGGCACATGTGGAACAGTAAAGATCACCATTGGTGCTGTTACACTTGGATCAACACAGTCTATCTCATGCGGCTGAAAAGCAAAGGCTTTCCCATGTTTTACAAGCATCTCCTCAAAGCATTCCCTTTCAACTGGCAACAGAAAATCCATCTCACCAATCTTCAGCTCTTTTAGAGTTTCTTGAGTAAACTTATGCCCAATTTTCTTCGGATCTCTAAGATTTGGTTGCATAGAAGCTTCATCTATCTTCTCCTTGCTTCCTGGTGGCAAAGGCAAGGCAACTGGTTTCACCTTCTTTGCAACTGTTTTGTACTTTGTATCAACATGAGCATCCATCTCGCAATTCATGTTTTTACATTCCACCCCCTCTGTAAGATTCCTCCCCCAACCCCTTTTTGATGTCTAGTATCTTCCCCTGTAATCAACCCTCTTCATAAATATAAAGATCCTGTTGCTAACTATTTTAGCCTAGAGAGAGAAAAATTATTCTAGAAAGAGAATATTCAGATTTTGAATATTTTTGGATAGAAAAATATCTCTTATAATTCAGATGAGTTCCCCTGAAACAGAAATTCAAAAAGAATTTTCCAATGTGCAATTGGAATTAATTGGAAATAGGTATAAAGAACCTTAGTCTAAGGGTTTAGATTTTCAGAAATCTTTAGACTATGGTCCAATTAAGGTTCCTATGGGCCAATAGCATCAATCCATGTGTAGGGAAGAGATAAATCCAAATTTGTAAAAAGAAGATACCCAAAAATGAGTAAATGCTCACATAAGGTGAAGAGTTGAAAATGTACAAGGTTTATTAGTAAAAAACTATGAGCAATATTAAAAATATGAGATATTTTGGGTATCCAAAAATGAGTAAATGCTCACATAAGATGAAGAGTTGAAAATGTACAAGGTTTATTAGTAAAAAACTATGAGCAATATTAAAATGATTCCATTATGACACATATGTAAGGAAGGGGAATTCTTTAAAGGAGGTGCATATTTCACATAAGATGAAGAGTTGAAAATGTACAAGGTTTATTAGTAAAAAAACTATGAGCAATATTAAAATGATTCCATTATGACACATATGTAAGGAAGGGGAGTTCTTTAAAGGAGGTGCATATTTCACATGCTTGAATGAGTTTTAAACTCATAAAAATTGAGATATTTCATCTCTCCTCTCTCCTCATTCAAGTCTAGTTCCAAAAAGTTAGCTTAACTGACCTAAAAATGGTCAAATATTGACCAAACTGATTTAGAAAATTCTAGAATCAGTTTGTTTGGTTAGGAGCTCAATTTTTCCTATAAATAGAAGCCTCCCCCTTGTTGAAAAATAGATAGTGTTTATGCATCGTTACTCTACTCCACCTAAGCCAAGAACTATGAATTCATTTAATAATTCACTAGTTTTTGGAGCTTCCCTCTTTCTTCAACCCCCATTAGTGGCTCCATCAACATACTTAACCAATTGATTGGTTGGGGGCCTCTACCGTGAACAAAGAATCAAGCAATTTGTAAGGTAATTAGTGAATATTGATCTTTCTATAATTTCTCAATGTTTCTCTCTTCTCAACCCCTCTCAAGCTTGAGAAGTTTAATTGGTATGGTTTTTTTTAAATGCTAATGAAGTTTGAATAGTAGTGAAGAGTTACATAATGCTATTGAAGTTAATTTTCATTTATGTTTAAATTCTAATGATTTTTATGTAAATTCCCTCTCTCACTCAAGAAATGGTCATACTCATGACCCATTCTCAATCCAAATCAAGCTTTTCATAAAGCTTTTCCTTAACCCAAGATTAAGCTATGCTTGAGGCCAAATTATTGGCTTTTTTCTATGCTTTTAGTTTATGTATATTAATGATTCAATCCATTATGGATTAATAATCCAATTAGAGATTATTTTAATTATTCCTTAATGATAAGCATTATCCCTTAGAAAAATTGAGATTTATCAGTCATAGCAGCGGAGCTATGGCAAAATTTTTATAAAAATTATGCATAAAATAATCTCATTCAAAGCATAAAAAGAGGACTTCCTACCATATTCTAGGAATTATCATCCTAGATTAATTGAAAGAATTTCATTACAATCATGGAGAAATTGAATTTTAATATCATGCATAAAGGATAAGTTTTTATATCAAAAGTGTTATTTTTACCATTTTTATTTCATGCATAGAAGTATGCATAATGGATAAATTTTTATATCAAAAGTGTTATTTTTATCATTTTTAATTTTCATGCATAGAAGTATGCATAAAGGAAAAATTTTTATGTCAAAAGTGTTACTTTTATCATTTTTAATTTTCATGCATAGAAGTATGCATAAAGGAAAAATTTTTATATCAAAAGTGTTACTTTTATCATTTTTAATTTTCATGTATAAAAGTATGCATAAAGAAAAATTTTTATATCAAAAGTGTTACTTTTATCATTTTTAATTTTCATGCATAGAAGTATGCATAAAGGAAAAAATTTTATATCAAAAGTGTTACTTTTATCATTTTTAATTTTCATGCATAGAAGTATGCATAAAGGAAAATTTTTTTATATCAAAAGTGTTACTTTTATCATTTTTAATTTTCATGCATAGAAGTATGCATAAAGGAAAAATTTTTATATCAAAAGTGTTACTTTTATCATATTGGATTTCATGCATATAGGTATGCATAAAAGATATTCTTTTTATACTAAAAGTGTGATTTTCCTCATAAATGGATTTTATGCTTAACTTAGTTGCATAAGAGAAATTCTTTTATTCTAAAAGTGTAATTTCCTACCAAACTGAATTTATGCATAAGAAGATGCATAAAAGATTGATTTTAATTTCGAAAGTGTTAGTCTCCTTAAATGGAATTTTTGTATAAATAAATGTGTAGAGAAATCTTATATTAAATATAAGAATTCTCTTTTAAAAAAAAAAGATATGAAATGTGATAAGATGTGATAAGAGGTGTATGAGATGTGATAAGAATTGATAAGATGCGTATGGAAAGTGATAGGATGTGATAAGATGTGTATGGGATGAGGTAAGAAGTGTATGTGATAGAATAGGATGTATATGGTTGTGATAGGGTGAGAATGGATGTGATGTAAAAGATTAGATGTGAAGACATATGGGGTTACATGAATGGGAATGTGGAAATGGATGTATGTATGTGGATGTGTGGATGTGGAGATGGGAGTATGGATGTATGAATGTGAAAGTGGATGTATGAATGTGAAAATGGATGTATGCATGAAGATGTATATGCATAGATGTGAATGTGGATGTAGATGTGGATGTATAGATGTGAATGGGAATGTGGATGTGGATGTATGTATGTGGATGTGTGGATGTGGAGATGGGAGTATGGATGTATGAATGTGAAAGTGGATGTATGAATGTGAAAATGGATGTATGCATGAAGATGTATATGCATAGATGTGAATGTGGATGTAGATGTGGATGTATAGATGTGAATGGGAATGTGGATGTGGATGTATATGAATGTGGATGTAGATGTGGATGTATAGATGTGAATGGGAATGTGGATGTGGATGTATGTATGTATGTGGATGTAGATGTGGATGTATAGATGTGAATGGGAATGTGGATGTGGATGTATGTATGTATGTGGATGTGGATGTATGTATGTATGTGGATGTGGATGTATGAATGAGGACGTGATAATGGATGTATGCATGTAGATGTGGATATATGGATGTGAATATGAATGTGGATGTGGATGTGGATGTATGGATGTGGATATGGATGTGTATGTATGAATGTAGATAAGGGATGTGGATGTATAAATGAGGATGTGAAAATGGAGGTATGCATGTAGATGTGGATGTATGGATGTGAATATGGATGTGGATGTGGATGTATAAATGAGGATGTGAAAATGGATGTATCCATGTAAATGTGGATGTATGAATGTGAATGTGAATTAATGTGTCGTCGATATGAGGAAATGGATGAGAATGAGTACACATTGAATGGAATGTGGAATAAGTAATGTGGACTAAGGAGGGATAATGTGGAAAGACGAGAGTTTGATTTAGAAACTGTATTTTGTGACTGTTTGTAAATGACTGTTTTATGTCAAGAATGCTGGGGAAGCATTTTGACCATCTTGTGGATTAAGGTCATGAAGACCTAACTATTAAAGTTGCAACTGCTGACGGAGAGTCAATGGAGGACGTCTCGCGTAGCAAGGTCGACCGAGGTCTTGACCAGCCTCGGTTCGATTTAAATGGTGAGCTTCCGGTACGGTGGATGAGGGACCAAGGAAGCGGCCTATGAGTGAAGCGCTAGGTCACCTGCGAAGGATCCTAGAGGGTGCTGACCATACGGTGCTCGGGCTCTGGGTCGCCCAGGATACCCACGCGTGCGTCGAGGAAGATATTGGAACAAGGAGTAAGAGTTGTTTTGTGAAACCGGGCATGGATCTGGTTGATTGACCTTGCTGGTCTTCAATGGATGAGTCCATGGCTCTTTATATGGATCTGTTGGTTGATCTTGCTGATCTTCAACGAGAGTCCATATTGATTTTTATAAGTGATTATATTGCCGAGTATTATGGGCTAGGAACTATTGAAAAGGCCCCCTGTGTGGACAGGTGGTGAGCGTTCTAGTTGCCAATGATGCCATAGATACTCTGATGAAGGAATGATGGGAAATTATGAATCAACCGGATAAATTGGAAGATTATGATCAGTAGTACTATGGTTTCATTAAAGGATTGTTTTAAAGTTAGTTGATGCTAAGAAAAAGGCAATTTCATATTGGGTGTGTAAGTGGTGTGGCTAGTTCTATGTTTGCATGAACTTCCGGCTAGGGGGCCTTGGAACTCTTTTCCTTGGTACCCGGGACAAAACCTAACCAAATTCCAAAATTGGATCCCATCACTACAGTGGTTGGGCGGTTGGCTAACCCATGGGATCGGATGGGGTTAGGCTGGACTGATGGATCCGTAAATCGAGATTTAATTTCTATTATTACGATAGATGAAGTAAATCCCGGATAGAAATTGTTCTATGGATAGGAATCAACGGCTGTGCCTCTTGATGGGAAAAAAAGCGTTGATCCCAATGATCCAAGTGCAAGTTCTTCCTTGATTTGACCAAGTACCGTTAAAGGTGCAGTCAGATCAGTTTGATCAGTAATGATCTTGACTACGTTAGAGTAAAGAGTTATCCTGGTGGAATCGCCCGTGCTTTCCGGGTAAAGGAAGTTTTTCCGGTTTCGGTTTTGGACAAATCGACGGATTAGTCTCTTGTCCGGATATCCGTGGGCGAGGCCCCGAGTGTTGGACCCCTGTCCTGCGCGAGAAGTGCTACTTCCGCTGCTAGTACCCCGAATCCGTTGCTCGGTGGGAATAGGGATCTTACAGTTGGTATCAGAGCGAAATTGAAAGCTAATAAAGATAATTAAATTCTTATCTGAAATTGGTAAAAAGAATTCAGAAATAGCATTTTCATAATGTATTTTCATTCCGTAAGCTTCTTTAATGAAGAAATTTTAATCAAAAAGAAAATTTATTTTTATAGATGGAAGTTCCCCATTTATCTGGTATTCCCGACCTCACCCAGTCTCAAGATATGATTGCGTTTGCCTTCGAGCATCTCATCTCTTCCGCTTCAACTCAAACAAGCCGAGCAAGACTCGCACGCCATTTCGCAGATTTATGTTTTCCTACCCCAGCGGAGAGAATACAACATAAGTGGTTTGCAGGGCAATATGTCCACGCCCATTGCAACCACCATACAATGCTGTGGCAGAATCTTTCATTGACTATGATCCTGTTAAAGCTAAAAATGGTGCGTGGTGTCATTCTATATCATTCGACACCTCAAAATTTCAGACTTTCATGTCGAATTTATAGACTCCTTAGTCGAATTATCCCTAAGGAGAAAATAATAACTCCCTTCGCAGTTAGAGAACTTATGTAACAGGGCATGACTATGGCCCAGTACCGTCGTCTTATGTGTCTCTCGAAGAGATTTTGAATTTTGGAGCCGAGCCACTCTATGTAATTATTGCAACTTGTATATAAATATACAAATGTTTTTTTTCGGACGATCGGATAAAGAAAAATCTATTTATCAGACTTAAGTCATAGATCTCCAATAAGATCAACTGAGTAGCCAATTATGTCAAAAATTTATCAAGACGCACAAAAAGGTTGTAATTGTTTGATATAATTCATACAAATTGTTAATTCAAATTGAAATTCGTAAATTAGTAATTGGGTCTTCAATTGGAAGTACCGCAATTGTATGGAACCCTGACTTGCTTGAGACCTAGACATGATGGTATTTACCTTATAGTTTCGAGTATCATGACTATTCGTATATACCGAGGGTATAACTGCAGCTCTTTACCGACAGTATATACGAGTAAATCTAAGACTTGAAATTATAAGCGTTAATGCTATCCAGATGATGATTTTGAATGTGGTTGATATGATTTTTAATTCTGTTTGGGAACTGATGAATTGATTTGGATTCTGATTGAAAAATGATGATCCTTGAAAATGGGTTGAAATGTAATAAGCTGAGCGAAACCACAATGTGGATGATTGGGACGAGTCCCTGTAATGATAAATGATGAAAATGATTCAGCAAATCACTATGAGATTAGTGGATTATGTTGTCAAATTACTACTGTTAATACTTGAGACGGTAGATCAAGTTAAGGGATGACAAATTGAGAACTTGCTTAACTTAAATTCCGTGGAGGAATGTTCAGAAGGAAATTTTCGGTCTAATGGACCATTATCGTGTTAAAGATATGAATGATATGATCTGAATGAATTGTTATTTAATGATGAATTCTATATAAGGGATATTTATCCCCATATTCTGTTGGGCTGACCGGAATATAAGGAACCCCAGAATAAATTGGATATTAAGCAAAAAAGTTGTCATCTACTTGCGAGATGAGGACATCTTGCACCTTTTAAGTGGGGTAGAATGTAAGATTCCTCCCCCAGCCTTAGAGGTATACAGGAGTAAGAATCTCCCTTTCTGATCTCATAATTATTCTCTCTCTAAAATAAAAGAAAGATTCTGTTTAAAAAAGGAAGAACCTTTTCCTGAATACTTCTCAAGAGTCCCACTTGTTTTAAGGATTCAGAACAACGAGTTCAGAAGTGAGAATCGATGTTTTGGATATCAAGGTTTTGGTCTCGAGTACGGCCCAAAAGAAGTTCTTTATCTCTTGGAGAGTATAAGAAGTTATCTCCTAGATATTGTGGACCAAAGAAAGTAGGTGATTTAGCTTACGAACTTCTTTTATCTCCTCATCTCAAAGTTCTGAATGCCTTCTATAGAAAAATGTGCCAAACCCAAATCATAGAAAGACGGTAAAACTTCAGTGGCAAGTTACCGTTGGCTTCTAAGTTACGCTAGCTCCTTCCTTTATATAAATCGTAACTTTTACTTGTCGTTCACAGTAATCTTACTTCCATTGATCTTCTTTCTTTCTTAATCTCCTTCATGGCTTGGCAACAAGAATTAGTTTTATCCATAATGATTCCTCACCTTCAAGACGCAAGTGAGTCTGTGAAGAAGGATTTTATAGAACAGTATGAGCGCTCACTTTTCCCTCACTTGGGAACTTCTGTAGCGCAAACAAAATGGCGAACCTATCAAGACATAACTAGGGTAACACCCTGGGGACAGCAGCACTTTCGTAACAATGTCCGCTTGGCCATGGTTATTGAAGCTTTGGGTTTGGGTCCCCGAAGCTACTGCGTCATGAGATCAAGGCATCCTGGGTTTTCTGAGCGGGTCTTCTTACTGGCGTGTTTTCTTCCTCATGAGAAGATATGCCTTTACCCCGTTTTTGGCTTACCTCTCAGAGGTCCTTTTGTTAGAACACCTCATACCACTGAGATAGGCACAGCAATAACCCACAGAATCATTCCCATAGATGAGTTACCTTATACTTGTGCAGCTTGTGAGGACTGCTTTTGTGACCATATGATGGACGGGCTTATGGAAGTGTAAAGAGTTCCTCTATCTTTACTGTATAAGTTCCGAGAATGAATAAAGTTTAAATCTTGTTCGTATTTTGAATCTTGCTCTCTTTAAGACTTATCTTGGTGGTTAATCTTGATTAAAATTTTTCTCTAAGTCTCATATTCGTGAATCTTGCGAAATTATCACAAGTTGCGAGATGAGGACATCTCGCGTCTTTTAAGTGGGGTAGAATGTAAGATTCCTCCCCCAACCCCTTTTTGATGTCTAGTATCTTCCCCTGTAATCAACCCTCTTCATAAATATAAAGATCCTGTTGCTAACTATTTTAGCCTAGAGAGAGAAAAATTATTCTAGAAAGAGAATATTCAGATTTTGAATATTTTTGGATAGAAAAATATCTCTTATAATTCAGATGAGTTCCCCTGAAACAGAAATTCAAAAAGAATTTTCCAATGTGCAATTGGAATTAATTGGAAATAGGTATAAAGAACCTTAGTCTAAGGGTTTAGATTTTCAGAAATCTTTAGACTATGGTCCAATTAAGGTTCCTATGGGCCAATAGCATCAATCCATGTGTAGGGAAGAGATAAATCCAAATTTGTAAAAAGAAGATACCCAAAAATGAGTAAATGCTCACATAAGGTGAAGAGTTGAAAATGTACAAGGTTTATTAGTAAAAAACTATGAGCAATATTAAAAATATGAGATATTTTGGGTATCCAAAAATGAGTAAATGCTCACATAAGATGAAGAGTTGAAAATGTACAAGGTTTATTAGTAAAAAACTATGAGCAATATTAAAATGATTCCATTATGACACATATGTAAGGAAGGGGAATTCTTTAAAGGAGGTGCATATTTCACATAAGATGAAGAGTTGAAAATGTACAAGGTTTATTAGTAAAAAAACTATGAGCAATATTAAAATGATTCCATTATGACACATATGTAAGGAAGGGGAGTTCTTTAAAGGAGGTGCATATTTCACATGCTTGAATGAGTTTTAAACTCATAAAAATTGAGATATTTCATCTCTCCTCTCTCCTCATTCAAGTCTAGTTCCAAAAAGTTAGCTTAACTGACCTAAAAATGGTCAAATATTGACCAAACTGATTTAGAAAATTCTAGAATCAGTTTGTTTGGTTAGGAGCTCAATTTTTCCTATAAATAGAAGCCTCCCCCTTGTTGAAAAATAGATAGTGTTTATGCATCGTTACTCTACTCCACCTAAGCCAAGAACTATGAATTCATTTAATAATTCACTAGTTTTTGGAGCTTCCCTCTTTCTTCAACCCCCATTAGTGGCTCCATCAACATACTTAACCAATTGATTGGTTGGGGGCCTCTACCGTGAACAAAGAATCAAGCAATTTGTAAGGTAATTAGTGAATATTGATCTTTCTATAATTTCTCAATGTTTCTCTCTTCTCAACCCCTCTCAAGCTTGAGAAGTTTAATTGGTATGGTTTTTTTTAAATGCTAATGAAGTTTGAATAGTAGTGAAGAGTTACATAATGCTATTGAAGTTAATTTTCATTTATGTTTAAATTCTAATGATTTTTATGTAAATTCCCTCTCTCACTCAAGAAATGGTCATACTCATGATCCATTCTCAATCCAAATCAAGCTTTTCATAAAGCTTTTCCTTAACCCAAGATTAAGCTATGCTTGAGGCCAAATTATTGGCTTTTTTCTATGCTTTTAGTTTATGTATATTAATGATTCAATCCATTATGGATTAATAATCCAATTAGAGATTATTTTAATTATTCCTTAATGATAAGCATTATCCCTTAGAAAAATTGAGATTTATCAGTCATAGCAGCGGAGCTATGGCAAAATTTTTATAAAAATTATGCATAAAATAATCTCATTCAAAGCATAAAAAGAGGACTTCCTACCATATTCTAGGAATTATCATCCTAGATTAATTGAAAGAATTTCATTACAATCATGGAGAAATTGAATTTTAATATCATGCATAAAGGATAAGTTTTTATATCAAAAGTGTTATTTTTACCATTTTTATTTCATGCATAGAAGTATGCATAATGGATAAATTTTTATATCAAAAGTGTTATTTTTATCATTTTTAATTTTCATGCATAGAAGTATGCATAAAGGAAAAATTTTTATGTCAAAAGTGTTACTTTTATCATTTTTAATTTTCATGCATAGAAGTATGCATAAAGGAAAAAATTTTATATCAAAAGTGTTACTTTTATCATTTTTAATTTTCATGTATAAAAGTATGCATAAAGAAAAATTTTTATATCAAAAGTGTTACTTTTATCATTTTTAATTTTCATGCATAGAAGTATGCATAAAGGAAAAAATTTTATATCAAAAGTGTTACTTTTATCATTTTTAATTTTCATGCATAGAAGTATGCATAAAGGAAAATTTTTTTATATCAAAAGTGTTACTTTTATCATTTTTAATTTTCATGCATAGAAGTATGCATAAAGGAAAAATTTTTATATCAAAAGTGTTACTTTTATCATATTGGATTTCATGCATATAGGTATGCATAAAAGATATTCTTTTTATACTAAAAGTGTGATTTTTCTCATAAATGGATTTTATGCTTAACTTAGTTGCATAAGAGAAATTCTTTTATTCTAAAAGTGTAATTTCCTACCAAACTGAATTTATGCATAAGAAGATGCATAAAAGATTGATTTTAATTTCGAAAGTGTTAGTCTCCTTAAATGGAATTTTTGTATAAATAAATGTGTAGAGAAATCTTATATTAAATATAAGAATTCTCTTTTAAAAAAAAAAGATATGAAATGTGATAAGATGTGATAAGAGGTGTATGAGATGTGATAAGAATTGATAAGATGCGTATGGAAAGTGATAGGATGTGATAAGATGTGTATGGGATGAGGTAAGAAGTGTATGTGATAGAATAGGATGTATATGGTTGTGATAGGGTGAGAATGGATGTGATGTAAAAGATTAGATGTGAAGACATATGGGGTTACATGAATGGGAATGTGGAAATGGATGTATGTATGTGGATGTGTGGATGTGGAGATGGGAGTATGGATGTATGAATGTGAAAGTGGATGTATGAATGTGAAAATGGATGTATGCATGAAGATGTATATGCATAGATGTGAATGTGGATGTAGATGTGGATGTATAGATGTGAATGGGAATGTGGATGTGGATGTATGTATGTGGATGTGTGGATGTGGAGATGGGAGTATGGATGTATGAATGTGAAAGTGGATGTATGAATGTGAAAATGGATGTATGCATGAAGATGTATATGCATAGATGTGAATGTGGATGTAGATGTGGATGTATAGATGTGAATGGGAATGTGGATGTGGATGTATATGAATGTGGATGTAGATGTGGATGTATAGATGTGAATGGGAATGTGGATGTGGATGTATGTATGTATGTGGATGTAGATGTGGATGTATAGATGTGAATGGGAATGTGGATGTGGATGTATGTATGTATGTGGATGTGGATGTATGTATGTATGTGGATGTGGATGTATGAATGAGGACGTGATAATGGATGTATGCATGTAGATGTGGATATATGGATGTGAATATGAATGTGGATGTGGATGTGGATGTATGGATGTGGATATGGATGTGTATGTATGAATGTAGATAAGGGATGTGGATGTATAAATGAGGATGTGAAAATGGAGGTATGCATGTAGATGTGGATGTATGGATGTGAATATGGATGTGGATGTGGATGTATAAATGAGGATGTGAAAATGGATGTATCCATGTAAATGTGGATGTATGAATGTGAATGTGAATTAATGTGTCGTCGATATGAGGAAATGGATGAGAATGAGTACACATTGAATGGAATGTGGAATAAGTAATGTGGACTAAGGAGGGATAATGTGGAAAGACGAGAGTTTGATTTAGAAACTGTATTTTGTGACTGTTTGTAAATGACTGTTTTATGTCAAGAATGCTGGGGAAGCATTTTGACCATCTTGTGGATTAAGGTCATGAAGACCTAACTATTAAAGTTGCAACTGCTGACGGAGAGTCAATGGAGGACGTCTCGCGTAGCAAGGTCGACCGAGGTCTTGACCAGCCTCGGTTCGATTTAAATGGTGAGCTTCCGGTACGGTGGATGAGGGACCAAGGAAGCGGCCTATGAGTGAAGCGCTAGGTCACCTGCGAAGGATCCTAGAGGGTGCTGACCATACGGTGCTCGGGCTCTGGGTCGCCCAGGATACCCACGCGTGCGTCGAGGAAGATATTGGAACAAGGAGTAAGAGTTGTTTTGTGAAACCGGGCATGGATCTGGTTGATTGACCTTGCTGGTCTTCAATGGATGAGTCCATGGCTCTTTATATGGATCTGTTGGTTGATCTTGCTGATCTTCAACGAGAGTCCATCTTGATTTTTATAAGTGATTATATTGCCGAGTATTATGGGCTAGGAACTATTGAAAAGGCCCCCTGTGTGGACAGGTGGTGAGCGTTCTAGTTGCCAATGATGCCATAGATACTCTGATGAAGGAATGATGGGAAATTATGAATCAACCGGATAAATTGGAAGATTATGATCAGTAGTACTATGGTTTCATTAAAGGATTGTTTTAAAGTTAGTTGATGCTAAGAAAAAGGCAATTTCATATTGGGTGTGTAAGTGGTGTGGCTAGTTCTATGTTTGCATGAACTTCCGGCTAGGGGGCCTTGGAACTCTTTTCCTTGGTACCCGGGACAAAACCTAACCAAATTCCAAAATTGGATCCCATCACTACAGTGGTTGGGCGGTTGGCTAACCCATGGGATCGGATGGGGTTAGGCTGGACTGATGGATCCGTAAATCGAGATTTAATTTCTATTATTACGATAGATGAAGTAAATCCCGGATAGAAATTGTTCTATGGATAGGAATCAACGGCTGTGCCTCTTGATGGGAAAAAAAGCGTTGATCCCAATGATCCAAGTGCAAGTTCTTCCTTGATTTGACCAAGTACCGTTAAAGGTGCAGTCAGATCAGTTTGATCAGTAATGATCTTGACTACGTTAGAGTAAAGAGTTATCCTGGTGGAATCGCCCGTGCTTTCCGGGTAAAGGAAGTTTTTCCGGTTTCGGTTTTGGACAAATCGACGGATTAGTCTCTTGTCCGGATATCCGTGGGCGAGGCCCCGAGTGTTGGACCCCTGTCCTGCGCGAGAAGTGCTACTTCCGCTGCTAGTACCCCGAATCCGTTGCTCGGTGGGAATAGGGATCTTACACCCTCAAATTCCTGGATTATATCATACATCTCCACAGATGACACCTCTATCATCTCATTTCCACCCTGTAAGCATGCTCTTCCCATATCAAAAAGCACATCCATAGTATCTACAAATGACACCTCATCAAGCACCCCTGAAATAAACTCATTCTTCTCCAAAAGACCACACTGCTCAAAACTTTTTTGTTCATTTTGTACATGTCTACGCATGCCACGCTTCAAATCCTTGCTTTTTACAAAAACCAGTGACCCATAGCTGGAGAATCCCTGAAAATTTGCTGAAAAGTTATTTACATTGATTGAGTCCTGTGAGAACTCATTTCCCCTTGTACCATTGGAATCCCACTTTACAATGGCACCTGGCCAAAATCCCTCATCTCCCTGTAATTCATGAATTCTCTATTTATCTTTGGGAGTGACTGTGCTCGAAGAGACTCACGATTCCTTTCATGGTTAATGCAAACTGTCAAAAACTGAACAGCTTTTTTGCCATCTTTACTCCTTATTCTCGCATATGCCGAGCCATCATCCAAAACCTTTGTTTCCATCCTTACAGCTGTAATGTAGGGTTGCCCAAGGATGAGGGGATACGATGACATCTCCTGAACAAAGAAGTTCTGATCATCTTTCATATCTCCTATAGTTACCCTTACATTTGGACATGCTGCATAGAGCTCTCCAGATGAGTTATTAGCTGCTTTAATCATCCACCCATGATCTACATCCATTGGCCACTTACATTTGTTGTAGAGATTTTTAGCCATAAGATTTATTTCAGACCCATGATTAATTAGAGCAACGTATGGCTCTTCCAAATCTCCTATTTTGACAAGGGTTTCAGTGGTTGCTCTTGCCCAATGGCTCCTAGAGTAATGACTCTTTGTAAGAACTTCTTTTTCATCATCCTCTTCCACAAAGCGCACTTGTCGTGCCCCATCAGCAGAGTGATTACATTCCACCACATTTTCCCTCTCTTCCTTTTGCTGTACCTGTACTCCATGAGTCTTGGAAGTGCTTGCCTCCCCTTGTGATGGAATAGATTCAATTATGGATTGCCTTTTCCTTATAATATCAATTATCTCATCATGGAATTCTTTCTTTGCAATTCCCAAGACTTCCCCTAGTGTAAATTCCACCCTGCTGTTTAGAATCCTCTCTTCAAGCACCTTTTTGAGATCTGTTGCGGCTTCAATATCAGATTGAAGCTTGTAGAGTGGACTTTTCCCTTTACCCTTCTCCTTCTCATGCTTCATTTTTGTTGGCACTTCTTCCATTGATACTTCCTGTGGAGGTCTGCTATACGGTGGAGGCATATGTGATGGCCCAGGATCCTTCTTTTCACTTCCACGTGTAACTCTTGTTGATGGCCCTCCTTCCTCATTTTCCCTTTTACGCTTCTCCTCTACCTGTGCCTCATTATTTTGGCATTTAGCAATGTAGACATGAACAGATAAAGAATCCACAGGCTCCTCCCAGCCAGTCTCAAGACGTATACAGTCACCTGCCTCATGCAAAGCTTGCTTAGACACCTTCTTTGACGCAATTAATTCCATTGTTGATGGCCAAAAATCTTCATTCTCATAATCTTCATCATTCTCAGATCCCTGCTTTGATTGACCAGCCTTTAATCCATAGGTTGCTGCCTCAACCATAGAGATGGCATGAGTAGCAGCCATATCCTCAACCAGCTTTTTCATCCCTCCTTTCCCAAAGTTTGTACTCAATGGAAGACCAGTCTCTGTAAGGTGGATTTTCCCATCTTTGAAAAACACAAGTTGATTTTTAAGGGCTTCTTTATAGCTAGCACAATCTTTCTTTGCATGTTCTGGATCATCACACCATATGCATCTGTATGTAAACCCTTCTTTACTTTGAGGCCTTTGCATAGAAGCCTGCCCTAATGGTAGCCCCTTTTCTTCAATCCTGGACATCTTCAATTTTAGGTCACGCATACCCTTAATAAGCTCATCCATCGGCCCTTCTACCTTTAGGATTGTAGCAGCTGGTTTTGGTAGATTCTGAGGGGTAACAGCAGTTATAGGGGTTGCGGAGCTCATCACCATTTTATCCCTCCTTCGTTGCCGCTTTGCTAGCATAGTGACCGCATCCTCAACATCATTCCAATCACTCTTTAGTCCCTGCTCTGTATCCTTGTCCTCAAGGAGAATTTCCAGTTTTTCTTGGAGATCTTTCCCAGCTGCTTGTAAGAAGAGCTCTGTTTTTTCTCTGTCCAAAGTTGTGCGCTCTATCCTTGACACCTGGGCATAGCGCTTCTCAAACTCTCTTAGCAGCTCTGTGGCAGAAATTCCCATTTTAGGTTTTGTGACCCATTCCAAGAAAGTTCGTTTGGTCACTCGCTCAGAATCCTCCATGAAATATTTGTCCTTTAAAGCAAGCTTGAACTCCTCCCAATTTCTGCCACCATGTGCTGTCTGCAATCCTCTTATGTGTTCTGTTATTTCAGGAACACATACCAGCTCAAAACTTCGAACCATATCCTCCTCAGTCACCCTGTTTAGCTCCATTTCCTTTATGTAATTGCGCAGGTACTTTGTGATATCCTTTCCATCAAATTGATCCACCTTTTTCACAATTGATTGTAGTGCTTTGGTCGTGGAAATTTGTCCCCTCTCAGCAGCTTGCTGCTGTTGCATGTACATAGTAAACATCTGAAACATCTGCATAACTCCGGGATCAAAATGAACCCCCTGACCCTCAGAATTCTCAGCCATATCTTCCCTGTGTATTTCACCACACTCTCACCCCAGCAGTTTCACCTCGGGTTCACCAAAGGCTGTCGTGACGTGGGCGGTGTCGCTGGGAAAGTACAAGACTTCTAGCTGTGAGAGTAGGTACCAAATTTAACAAGGAAACTCACACACAAAATTCTCCAAGGAGCATAGGACATATCCATTTTTAATGACATATACATGTGTCAATTCACCTCAATACATCCTTGAATTCATCCTGATGATTGCACAAAATTGTGTACCAAGTGCTTGTCCCTTTCCAAGCATAGATTCACTGGCTCCTTTTTCCAAATCCTTCAAGCCAATCACATGTAAGCATAACATGACCTTCAAATAATTCCAACATACATGTAACCATTTTCATTCCATACATCCAGTGTCTCCAATCCCATCATCTCATGATGTTCTTTATCACCTGAAAACCTGCCTATAAATTCGAACAACTCACAAACACAAGGCGATATATGGCATAACTATAACATGCTCACATGATTTTAAGAAATTCCAAGGCTTGCATTCCAGATCCACTAGGGTAGAAACAAAATCAAATTTACCAGAATCCTTGCTGTATTTTCTGATACTTTGATTCCACGTTTTTTGATGCATTAATATCACAACTCTTCATATCAAGTTCCTCTTGATTTACAAAACCTTTAAAGGTTTTTAGACTCCACGAATTTTCAAATCGTGGGTAGGTAGGATAGTGAAACAAAAATGAATTAAATTAACACTTATCTGAAAGTGGAAAGGCGGATTCCACAGGATTTTTGTAAAATTCCAAACGGCGCTTCGCTGCAGGCCATGTGAAAGGCAAAAAACATATATTTATTGAAAAACCTATCACTAGATAGCACACAATTTACTCATCAATTCTAACTCCTACAAGCGTTGAACAGTAGCCGCCACTTTGGATTTTTAGCCTCTGGTCGAAGGCGCACTGGTTCTCTCTTTTTTTCTGCAAACTTCCTTCTGATATGCGCACCCTTCCACTTCTCTGATTTTTCTACACTTTCCTGCAAGGAGTTCGGCGCTTCCCCCACCTTTTGCAGCTATCTTCACGCATTTTCCCTCTTCCAAAATACTCATGCGCCACCTTTCCATTTCTAATGCTTTCGATTATTTATCCTTTTAATGCCACGCAAGCTGCCCTCTTAATATCCCTTATTATAATCTACATTCAATAAGGTGTGTGATGCTCCTAACATTGGCATCAAGGCAAGCTTTCCAATACAAAGTTGATCATCCAATTGTGTCTCCCGCATTCGATAAAGACTTCGGCACTCTAATGCCCCATTGGATCTCCATTGCTCTTGATGCCTCCATGGTTTATAATGTCATCATATCGACCATGTGATTTGTAGAATCCCCCAATTGTTCACTCAAATATATCTCCATGTCTTCATAAATGCATTCCCTTGTGCATTGGCATGCCCTCATGTTTGCACTCCCATAAGAGGTATTCACTAACTCGACCCATCAATACCATAAAGAAGCTACTACACATTATGCACATGGGAAGCCATTAACATATCCCTTTGGCGAGCCACTCATACCATCATATATAACTGAATGTTTCCAACTTACCCATGAGCTCTGAGTAACAGCAGAACCATCACCCACCACACTCATATACAAAAACTCCTAGATCTGGCTCAGCCTCAGCTTGTCTTATTGAACCTCATTTACAATATGAACATATGTACATGGCATCATATAATGACTCGTCATGGCACTTAACCCATGCATCTGGATTTGCATTTGATGGCCTCACATGCATGGTTTCACACCATAGACGTGCCATGGCACGACAACGTGTTTGTGCATGACTCATTATTTGCTAAGCTATGAGTACAATATATGTACACCTCCATACAAAGTACCTATGTGCTAGGGTTAGGGTTTCCAGATAATAGGGTAAATAACAAAGGCATGAAGCTAATGATTTCAATTTAGTTATTTACAACCTTGCTTTGTAAGTCACACACCCTCTTCTGAGGAGTGTCCTCTTCGATAAAAAAACAATATGCTCATTTCACACGCACACCCTTTCTAACACATATTTACTTACAAGAAATGGCATAAGAAGTGTCATTTATCCATATGAAATGACACAAGAAACTCTAATGTGTTATATTTAAAATGGCTAAGAAAATGCTATTTATTTATAAGTAATGGCACAAACACTGCCATTTATACATGAGAAATAGCACACATAGTGCCATTTATCTAATGGAAAATGCACACATATTGCCATTTATCCATGAGAAACAGCACACACAATGCCATTTATTCATTATAAATGGTGTAGATCCACAAGAAATGGAAAAAGAGAGCTCACTTTGAAAAACTTATGTCATCTTTATGTATGATAGCATATCAAAGGCACTTTCATTAATGACAAGAAATTGCAAGTTTCAAAGAACACATACTATATTGCATAAAAGATACGAAGCAACAAAATAGTACTTTTTAACTTTCAAATTGACAAAAAATAATAATTTCTTTTACAAAAAGATCTCTTGAGATAGAAAGAAACATAAGCTACTTGAATATACCAATGCATTTTTTTGAGATGTCGATAACAACTAACAACAACATGAGCTAAGAAACCCATCATAAAGGTGTCACATGACAGGGATTTCATGCAACATTTAATTTAATAGCTTGCTCTAAAGCCGCTATCTCCTCTGATGCTTTGAATAAAGGGGCAGTTGTGATTATAACGTTAATAACTTCTATAGCTATAAATCCTGGCTCGATTGGTACAATATGTATAATGAAGTGAGGATCTAAGCTTTTGATGGTTCCTAAACCAATAATTTCTCCTAAGCCCTTGTGCAAAATCTTCACTCTTTGGCCCTTTTGAAGACATCCACCCTTAAAAAAATCATACTTATGAACATCTTAAAAATATATATGAATCTATAATCTAAACCATTTTATATTATTAAAGTCAAATATTAAAGATGCATAACTGACCTCATTGGCTCCAATTGATGTTGGTGTTGTTTTAAGATGTGGATTAACATGGGCATAGGCCTACATTATTGCGTGATATAATTAACACCTTTTGTACCCATGGGTGGTTATGCCTTTAATTAATATATATAAGTTACCTGTGGCGGTGTAGAAAAAGAGCTTGACAACGTTCTCTTCAAAGCTTCTAGCTCTTCTCTCAAAGAATCCATAGCTTCATCCTTCTATTTCAACTTTTTGACAAGAGTATCAGCTTGAGAAGAAGAATCTTCATGGTTAATGACAAGCTTTGAAGTACCACCACATTATGCTACTTTGTTTTCAGTGTTGATCTACTTGATATTTCTAGCAATGTATCCACATCAGAGTCCTAATAATTAAAAAAGTCAATAAAACACTATTATAGTACTTCTACCATCTAAAAATTTTGAAGTGTAAATAAGAATTTCAAAGGATTACATGCACACAATTACATTTAGAGAGTAAATTCCACTACTTGAAACTTTTGAGGTGTAGTAGCTCGACAATGATCCTCTTTCTTTTGACCCATAACCCTTGGAGGTGTGACCCTCCACAAAGATCTCTTTTTGAGTTGGAGACCCTATAAGTTGTATAGCCTACATAACTTTGAAATTATACTTCATAAAGAAATAAATGATAAGAATTAAATAACAATTGATAAGAATTAAATAAATCATAGATATAAAGAAAATACCAATTCTTGCTTCACTCCAACATATCCTTCTCGTCCAACATTTGTGAAATTGACTTGAGATTTTCTACTCTTCTTATTGGCGATCACTAGCTTTGTATAGAAAATCACAACAATAACATTATGAACTTAGCTAACTATGAATATTATTATGTTAATGTGTCACTTATTGAGCTACCAAATTATCAACACTTATTAGTTATTGAGAAGCTGTGGAGATACCCTTCAGAAATGCTAATGGATGTAATTTAACAGTAAAAACTCAATATATATATAGCACCATCATGATATGACATACAGTCGAAGGCGAAACCTGACATTTATCTCATATTTTCTGCCATCATACAACTAAGGGTCCAACGACCACAGTTTAGTTTAAGAGGGAATTGATAGTGTTGTGGGTCATGGGGGGATCCGGAAGTCGGAGGTAAACAGTGAAATGGAAGGTGTGGCGGGTTTGGTTAGAGCTGTGGAGAGTAGCGACGGCATAACCTTGGACTCCTCGGAAGTCGTTGGAGCCTCCTGTGATTCCATACTCAAAGCTTTCGGGTTGCAGGATGTTGAGTTCACCCATGCTACTGAAGGTACCACTGTGGACACCGTCATCGTAGTTCACGCTGCACATGTGCACGCTGGCCATGTAATTGGGGTTGTAGTGCAAGGAGAGGGTGGTGGCGATGCACCTCTCAGCACCCAGGCTGGTGGAGTTGAGGTCCGGGCCGACGGTCAAGGGCAAGTCCATGACTAAGAGTGTGCCAAAGTTGACGGTGGCGCTGGCATTAGCGCCAGCTGGTATTTCCACCACCAAGTTCTCACCCACGTCGTTGTGCATGTAGTACTCTAGAATGATCGACTTCTCTTCTGCGCCGAGTGCGCATGCAGCAGCAGCGAGCACTAGCCAAAGCGTGAAGAGGGCTCTATAAGCAAAGCCAGAGACAGTGCACATGTTGGTGAAATGGTAAGGAACTGAGCTTAGAATCGAAGCAGCTGGAGGCCGGGCGAGAGAGAGAGCCTAGAGGGGGAGAGAGAGGGAGAGAAAGAGAGAAGCTTGTAATTACAGCTCGCGGGGAAGCTAACTGCCTTAATAGTGCCATGAAATTAAGTGCAATGCCACACACAAGAAAAAGCAAGGAAACTGAGGAATTGCGTGGCCTTCAATTGCTAGCTTTCTTGTTCTTCAACTGCTAGCTTCCTTACAGAAACCATAATTCATGTCCTAATAGCAAGGACGCCTAAGAGCAAGTTCACATGGACTGACTGGTCGGCAGCTCGTATAGTTTCTAGGCTTCGTTAGCCGGCCATCGGATGCCCATTGCCCCACCGCTGAGATGTTTAATAGCCCATCCTACGCCTAGTTAGATATAACACCATCTCTTTCTCCTTGTGAACCGGTCAAAATAAAAAGAAATTAATTAATTACACATGCACCGCTCAGAAGTGCTACAAATCTTATACCCAGCAGGCCTCAAATTTGAAGGGGGACCCCATTCTTTTAATTTGAAGCGGAAAATTTTAAACCCCTTTTTCTTACTTTTATATTGGAAGGGACATCTATACAGGATTAAGGACAACCCCACCTCCCTCCACGTGGGCAAAGGAGGTGGGGCTAATTCAAAATAACCACTCCTCCTCCAAGCGTGAGGAGGAGCCAAATCTCACATCTTCCAATGCAATTTTGAATTTGAATCTAAGAAGATCTCATCTCACATCTTTCAATGAAATCTTTGTATACATACTTACATACCTATAGATACACACACTTATATATAATATATATGTATGTGTATCTATAGGTATGTAAGCATGTATATATAAATAGATTTATATGTATGTCGACGCACACACATATATGTTCATACACACACACGCAACACACAGACACCAGTACATGATACGTACACACACGCATTTTTATATGTGTGGTTGTGTAATGTCTTCACGTGTGCATGTGTTATGCAAGTGTCTTGATTGTGTGTATGTGTTAATGTGTATTTGTTGTGTGTGTGTGTGTGTGTGTACATGGTGTGTATGTTTTTATATATGTGTATCCATAGCGAGTGTCTGCATGTACATGTGTGTGAGCATGTGAATATACTTGTGTGTACATCTATGTGTGTGCACATGCAGGTGCATATGTGTGTGTGTGTGAGTGTGTGCATATCCATGTGTGTGCACATGTACTTGTGTATGTGAGTGTATTTATGTGCTTGTGTGCATGTATACACATGTGTACGTGCAAGCTTGAGTATGTGTGCAAGTGTGTATATCTCTATATGTTGCATGTGTGTCCATGTGTGCGAGTGTGTGTATGTGTGTTTGTATGCGTGTGTGCACGTATCATGTGCTTGTGTCTGTGTGTTATATGTGTGTGTATGCATGAACATATATGTGTGTGCGTCGATATACATATATGTGTGTGCGTCGATTCAGCATCCGGTCGCCAGCATCTCGTTGGCTTCCACATCCAGCTTCATCTAGCGGCCGTCTCTACCTCTGCACTTTCGCAGCTCCTTGCCAGCTGCTCTGCTTCTCTTCTTATGTGTGCCCTCCACGCTCAGCAGCCCAAACGGCTGTCCTCACCAAGGCGGCTCTCCTTGCCTCTTCGACTGTGTCTCTTCTGGTCTCTGCAGCACCTCCGCCAGCCACTTCCTCACTTCCACCTGCAGCTTATCTGCAGTGCTACCGGCCCACCACCAAGCAGCAACACCTGTCCCTCTCTGCTTCACTCGGCACCCGCTCACGCTGTCCACTGTCGGCTTCACCTACGTGGCCCACACCAGCCCTCGTAGCCTGTCAACCCCTTTGCTTCCAACCAGCTTCACCTGCAACTGTACATCCAGCTCTTCCTCTGTTGTGCCAACACCTCAAAGGCACTCACCCATGCTCTGTCTTCTAGGTGACCTCCTCATGTACACAAGGCCGCTTTCCACTGTTCCTCGCCTCTGGTGTCTGCCCAATTCCAGCAGCATCACCTGCGTTACCAGCTGCTCTCACTTCTCTCCTTGCGCTTCAGCCATGCCAGCCCACACGTCGGCACTCTTCTCTTCACACGGGAGGCCCCACCACCAGTTGTAGCCCGTCAGCCCGACTACCAGCTGCGCTCACCAAGGCACCTGCACATACGACTGCGCTCCACAAGGGACGTCCCCAGCTCCACAAGCGGCTACCTGCAAGCGACGGCTCCCTGGTGTCACCAGCCACATGACTCTCTCTGTGTGTGCCCACTGCTACGCCCGAGAGCCCCCACGCCACTGTAACGCCAACCTGTCACCTCTTGTCGCCAGCCTGAACCTGCAACTCTGGCGGTCCTTACACTTCACAAGGCGTGTCCAGCCTCTGCTTCTCGCACCCAGGGCGTGCACCCTTCGCCACAGCGCCTTGCGCCTGCACGCTCAACGAGACCCCCCACAAACAAGGTGGCTACTCTCCTTTTCGTTTGCCAGCTGCGCATCACCCTTGCTCGCCAGCTTTCCTCTTCACATGCCGGCCAACTTCCAGAGACCCTCGCTGGCGGCTCCAAAAAACTCCACGTGGTCTGCTCACTTGTGGCCACATTGTAGTATATTTTATTATTCTTATTTTCCTAAAGCCTCAACGATGGCTACATCACTCTTCATTTCACACTATGCTCAAGGCTACACCAGCCCTTTCAGTCTTTGATTGCTCATGCCTCCATACCTCTTCAAGATGCAGCTTATGAGTGCCCAATTATACTCTTGGACACGCACACATTTCAAGGCGACCGAGGAGCTGAAATCAACCCCAGCGAACCACATTCCGGACAGGCCTGCACAAGCCCAAAGCCAAACCGTCCAACCTGTACACCTTCCAGTGCATTCCATAGCAAAGCCTTCACTCACACCATGCACACGTATGTACACAAGCCCAAAATACCTTTCAGAAAAACGCCTGACATACTTTGCCAACCCCCCCATCTGCTAGAGCATTCATGCTCAGCAGCAAAAAGATAAAGTCCAATAGCTATCCACCAGGATCAAAAGGAAACATCTCCAACTCACCATCCCATTTCCCAATATCTGTGAAACACCATGGCTGCATCACTGCATACCAAACATTGACCATATGCATCACAAAATCATTCACGTCCACTTCACCCACAACAAACCTCCTCGTCTTCAAAATCTGTGGCATTGCAACATTTAGCATCCCATTCATCAACACTAGTGAAGGCCAGGTTCCAGCATCTTGACCTTTATGCATACAAAAATCCACATCCTTTCCAACGGGAGTGTCCACCAGCACTTCCAGCTCTTGTAATTCAGGCATCTCTTCACAACCATATGACTCAGCTGGTTCATAACCCTTGTCATCCATGCACTTTGCCTTTAGCATTTCAGTAACACGCAAAGAAGCCTTTGCTACACTCTCGACCATACCTGCATCCATCTCCATCTCTGGCTCCTGTTCATCAAGGCTAGCAACTTCCCACATATGATCCTCAAACACAATACTCTCATCACAACGCTCTTCATCAGCCAAATCAACATGCACACCTTCTTGAGTGTTGCCAACCCCCCTGGTATCATCGTCCAAAGACTCCTCAGCACATAATGCATCCAATGGAACAACATCCATACCATTCATTGCAGGTACCATACCATCATCAAGCTGTCTAAGAAAATCCATAATGATAGGATCTTCCTCCACACTCTCCACATCCGCATCACAAACCATCTTCACTTCACCACAAGTCTCTACCCCATCCTCCTCCCTTGTAGAATCTGGCAAAGAATCATCCTCAAAGCATCCAGTATCCAGCTCCTCTTCCTTCTTATCATCAGCTAATCCCAAGGCATCATCCTCTTTACTTCCATGTGCATGCATATCATCCAGATCCGAATGCAAACGATCTCCAATAGAACCTTCCAAATCACTATCCTGTATAGCCATGACCTCCAAATCCAAAGAAGAATCCACTGGCAACTCCTCATCTGCACTTTGCTCCTGCACCTGCTTCTCATCCACCTTCACCTGCTTCTCATCCACCTTCACCTGCTTTAAAGACTTTGGAAAGAAATCAGAAGGCATATAGAACATTCCCCTTTGCACCTGTATAGGCCTTTGAGGCTCCTGTGTCTAATCAAACTTTGCATAGAACTCTTACACACCTCAACCAAATTCACATGCATATCCCTTGCAGACACAACACCTTCAAACGGATAAATACCCATCTCCATCTACTTCAAAATCTTGCCTTCCTTTTCCCTAGCAACCCTAACTGCATCATCAAATGACCTAGGATTCTTTAACTCAACCCTAACCCTCAAATGGGGTAACAAACCATCAATAAACAAGCTCTTCTTTAGAAACATAGGAGGAACTTCCTGCTTCAATGTCATACACCATTTACTCCACAAACATGTAAATACCTTCTCAAAATCATCCAGTGATTGCCCATGGACCTGCTTCAAGATGCTCAACTCCTGCCAAAGTACACTAGAATCCTCCACTTGCTGAAAATGCTCGAAAAGGCCTTCTTTCAACCTGTCTAAGGTCAAAACACCATGTAGCTCACATGCCGCATCCTGTACTTCAAAATCCTTAAGCCAGCTTCGGGCATCTTCCTTCAAGAAAATCTTTATCAACTTCAGAACCTGCTCTTCATCTGTAACATGATTGCTAATGCATGCCAACTCCCTCTACTCCAAGAAGTCACACACATCCTCTCCCTTCTTGCCATGAGACTCAGGATAAGACCACATCCTGAAAACCTGTAACAATCCCTGAGCTCTCCTCAGTGGGACATACGCCCTTCTACGCAAAGAACAACACCAGAGTATCCTCCGTGGGAGCACCAGAAGAATGTGAGGTGAAAAAAAGAAAGAAAACCCTTCCTCTATAGCCCTTCACCTCCCAAACTTGGATACAACAACACGAACGGGGGCACCACCAGCCACCACCGGCTAGAACGGGGGCACCACCAGCCACCACCGGCTAGAACGCTTCTCAAACTTCACCACCCAACCCACCAACCCATGCCAGACAGACAGCACAAAACAGGGGCACCATAGACCAAGATAAACACCCATCAATATATTCCCAGTAAACACTGTATACAAGCTTCTCCCGACACAGAAGCTTTACTCACACACCATAAACAAAACACTCAGACCTGTCACTGCCGAGGATACACCACATCCCCAATCACCACGAACCTCTCGCCTGCGTTGATGGCACGGAAGCGGTAAAGCTGTTTACGCCCTTATAGAATGCCACACTTCCACACACGCATGCAATCACACCAGAACACCAGACCAAAGAGCATGAACAAGACTTATATTTCAGAAAAGACCTTCATCTTTACAGAATTGGATATCCAAGATATCCCAGACACCAGCTTCATCAAGCAGCCGCTCGCAATCAGCCCAGCTCCTGGTCGCTCCAAATCCCTTCGCTCCTTGCTTCTCTGCAGCAGCCAACCTTTTTGTTCTCTGCTCTGCACCTTAGCTGAAGGCCACTCTCTCCTACACCACCCAGCACACTGCCAGTCCTCAAAGCATAAAACCCCAAGCAACCTCTTGTCTTCACCAGCCACCAGCTGTATCCAATACGAAGCAAGGCACTCACTGTTGCTCACAAGAGCCAGCCCTAAGATAGCCTCCCTCTTTGTATTTCACCACGCCTCTGCTCTCCCCTCAGCAGACGGCCATCATCTCCGCTGAGCGCCCCAGCTGCTCTTCACACGGGAGGCCCCCTGTCTCTAACCTCTAGGCAGCCACACCAAGGCGGCTCTTCCCACTGGCTCCCACACGCGGCCCTCTCAACGCCTTCGCCAGCCCTCGCTTCCAAGCTTATTCTCCTTTCGCCAGCAGTTCCTTGGTGGCTCCCACACGTTAGCCCACTGTCCCCCACAAGTCGACGCCTGCCTGTCACCTACGGCAACCACGAGCCTGTTGCCTTTGACGCTCTCTCGCCCTGCACTTATCTCTGCGCCACCTTCTCTGCTAATCAGCCCAAAGGCGGCCTGCGCCCAGCTGCACCACCTGTTTTCGCTGCCCTCGGCTTCCACGTCGCTTCCCTCCAGCGCCTGACTGCACACACCCAGCCACCACTACCAACATCACCCGGCAACCTTGCTTACGGTGCTCGCCAGCAGCAGCTACCCCTTTACTCTGTTCTTCATAAGAGAGACCCCAGCTCTCCACACACGTGAACACTTCTTAGCTCACGCTTCTCTTCTGCGCCTGTGGCTGCAGCTAGCCACACAAAAACACACCCCCCTTTTCTGTTTTGCGCTCCCCCACTAGCACACTGCCAGTCCTCAAAGCTTAAAACCCCAAGCAACCTCTTGTCTTCACCAGCCACCAGCTGTATCCAATACGAAGCAAGGCACTCACTGTTGCTCACAAGAGCCAGCCCTAAGATAGCCTCCCTCTTTGTATTTCACCATGCCTCTGCTCTCCCCTCAGCAGATGGCCATCATCTCCGCTGAGCGCCCCAACTGCTCTTCACACGGGAGGCCCCCTGTCTCTAACCTCTAGGCAGCCACACCAAGGCGGCTCTTCCCACTGGCTCCCACACGCGGCCCTCTCAACGCCTTCGCCAACCCTCGCTTCCAAGCTTATTCTCCTTTTGCCAACAGTTCCTTGGTGGCTCCCACACGTTAGCCCACTGTCTCCCACAAGTCGACGCCGCCTGCCTGTCACCTACGGCAACCACCAGCCTGTTGCCTTTGATGCTCTCTCGCCCTGCACTTATCTCTGCGCCACCTTCTCTGCTAATCAGCCCAAAGGCGGCCTGCACCTAGCTGCACCACCTGTTTTCGCAGCCCTCGGCTTCCACGTCGCTTCCCTCCAACCAGCGCCTGACTGCACACGCCCAGCCACTACCAACATCACCCGGCAACCTTGCTTACGGTGCTCGCCAGCAGCAGCTACCCCTTTACTCTGTTCTTCATAAGAGAGACCCCAGCTCTCCACACACGTGAACACTTCTTAGCTCACGCTTCTGTGCGCCTGTGGTGGCTGCAGCTAGCCACACAAAAACACACCCCCCTTTTCTGTTTTGCGCTCCCCCACTTTCAAAAGCTGGTACTCCACGCAAGGTGTCTTCGCCAGCTTCCAGAAGAACCTCGCTGGCGGCAGCTCCAACCTCCACGCCACCTTTCCAGAAGGCCACGTTCATTCTTATTTTATTTTATTTATTTTGAAAAATGGCCACCATATTATTCCTTTTCACACCAAAGCAAAGGTAACTTTGGCCCCTTATCTATTATTGCCCATGCACCTCATGCCTCTTCAAATAGAAACCTTCAGTGCCCACTCCATTTGGACGCGCACACAATTCAAGTGGCCGAGCAGCTGATATCATCCCCGGTGGACCTCTCACCGGATAGGCCTATGCTTCCAGAATTTCATCTTTTTTTTTTTGCACATACACTTCCATCAAAGCCCTATGCTTGATTGCCGGATCCACAATGCCCACACTGAGTCAATGGGTGCTCCCACACAACACGAACAACACTCATGTACACATGTACAAGTTGAGTTTGAGGTTCCCACAAAACTTCACACAGCGTGCTGTGCCAATCACACCAGAAAGAACCCGGCCACTCTCACTCTTCAGAAGGTGCCCACTAGCTAACCCTCAACTCTCTCTGCAGCCCATCACTTCTGCATGTGTCGCTAGCAGCAGCAGCAGCTATCCAAACACCACTCTCTCACTCTCTCGCTCTGTGCTGATCCTCTGCCAGCCACTTCAAACCCTTCCTCTGCAATGCTACCGGCCCACCACCAAGCAGCAACACTCTATACGGCCATGCGTGCCCTCCACACTGTCTTCAGCATTCGATCGCCAGCATCTCCTTGGCTTCCACATCCAGCTTCATCTAGCGGCCCTCTCTGCCTCTGCACTTTCGTAGCTCCTTGCCAGATGCTCTGCTTCTCTTCTTACGCGTGCCCTCCACGCTCACCAGCCCAAATGGCTGTCCTCACCAAGGGGGCTCTCCTTGCCTCTTCGACTGTGTCTCTTCTGGTCTCTGCATCACCTCCGCCAGCCACTTCCTCACTTCCACCTGTAGCTTATCTGTAGTGCTACCAGCCCACCACCAAGCAGCAACACCTGTCCCTCTCTGCTTCACTCGGCACCCGCTCACGCTGTCCACTGTCGGCTTCACCTACGCGGCCCACACCAGCCCTCGTAGCCTGTCAACCCCTTTGCTTCCAACCAGCTTCACCTGCAACTGTACATCCAGCTCTTCCTCTGTTGTGCCAACACCTCAAAGGCACTCACCCATGCTCTGTCTTCTAGGCAACCTCCTCACGTACACAAGGCCGCTTTCCACTGTTCCTCGCCTCTGGTGTCTGCCCAATTCCAGCAGCATCACCTGCGTTACCAGCTGCTCTCACTTCTCTCCTTGCGCTTCAGCCACGCCAGCCCACACGTCGGCACTCTTCTCTTCACACACGGGAGGCCCCACCACTAGTTGCAGCCCGTCAACCCGACTACCAGCTGCGCTCACCAAGGCGCCTGCACATACGGCTGCGCTCCACAAGGGACGCCCCCGGTTCCACAAGCGGCTACCTACGACGACTCCCTGGTATCACCAGCCACATGACTCTCTCTGTGTGTGCCCGCTGCTACGCCCGAGAGCCCCCACGCCACTGTAACACCAACCTGTCACCTCTTGTACCTGCAACTCTGGCGGTCCTTACACTTCACAACGCGTGTCCAGCCTCTGCTTCTCGCACCCAGGGCGTGCACCCTTCGCCACAGTGCCTTGTGCCTGCACGCTTAACGAGACCCCCCACAAACAAGGCGGCTACTCTCCTTTTCGTTTGCAGCTGCGCATCACCCTTGCTCGCCAGTTTTCCTCTTCACGTGCTGGCCAACTTCTAGAGACCCTCATTGGCGGCTCCAAAAAACTCCACGTGGTCTGCTCACTTGTGGCCACATTGTAGTATATTTTATTATTCTTATTTTCCTAAAGCCTCAACGATGGCTACATCACTCTTCATTTCACACTATGCTCAAGGCTACACCAGCCCTTTCAGTCTTTGATTGCTCATGCCTCCATACCTCTTCAAGATGCAGCTTATGAGTGCCCAATTATACTCTTGGACGTGCACACATTTCAAGGCGACCGAGGAGCTGAAATCAACCCCAGTGAACCACGTTCCAGACAAGCCTACACAAGCCCAAAGCCAAACCGTCCACCTTGTACACCTGCGAGTGCATTCCATAGCAAAGCCTTCACTCACACCATGTACACGTATGCTCGATGTCCTTTAAGACCGATATCAATAGGTGCTCTGGGTTGATACCCATACATAAGTATGGACGGACTAAAACCAATAGCCATATGTTTAGAACTGTTATAGGCAAATTCCATCATTGGAAGATATTTTTTCCAATTTGATGCTTTTCCAGAGACATATGCACGAAGTATATCTTGTACAATCTGATTCATACGCTCTGTTAGCCCATCTGACTGCTGCAGATGATCATAGGAATTCATACTCAAAGTAGTTTCCTCGTTGTAAACCATTCAGAATAACATAGGAAAACATGGCATTATAACAACAGGAACTAGGTATCCATCTGGAAAGACGGCGGTCGTCTCCCTACATATGCAATATGGGCAAGTAGACTACGCTCCTAGCTCACCAATAGAATGATAAACACTCCTTTCATTGCTAGGGGATTCAACCTGGTTAGGTGCATGGAAGCTTATCCCTTTCGGGAGAGGATGCTATGAACACCACTACCTTGACATAGACTTTACACACACAAGCTCAATCTTGCCATAGCTCATTCACTCATCAACCCACTCATTCATGCATCCAATACAAGAAGAAAGCTAAGCTAATGCACACACAAGCTCACTAAGCACACAAGCTCAAAGCACACTTCATTCTCAAGCACCTACTTCCCTAGCATGCACACAAACCTTGAAGCTTAATGGAACTTGAAATAAACATGCATTCTCATTCACTACTCAAGCAATGCCTTGCCCATGGATAAGCTACAAGCTATGGAGAAGCTTAAGCTTGAATCCACTAGCACACAAAGCCTAATAGAGAACCCATAAGCATAAACAAAGAAGCATGCATACTAGAGAATAGAGATGAGAAGAGAGAAAAAACATCATCTCATTGCATTGAATTAGAAGAGCATCGCTCATACAATAGTGTAGATGGGGAGAGAGAAGAGCTTGCATCTCTATGAACAAGAGGGAGAGCTAGTCTCAAGAGAGCTCAAGCATGAGTTCAGCCCAATGTGTCTATGAGCTCTCAAATGAGCCACTATTTATACTAAAACTCCTAAAACTCCCAAAACTTCCTATGTGGTATTATTCTCAAGCCCACTCCCACACTCACCTATAACTTGGAACTCTCTACAAGAGCCCTAAATAAGAATGTCAAGTCTCTTGTTTTCCTGCTTCCATCTTTGTGTTGCATCCTTGCATTCACCACTCGTCACGCAACATTCCCCCCTTCCTATTTTGTGCACGTCCTTGAGCGCGTAGATGCCAAGGAAGAGTAGCATCTCGAGTGTGTACCTACAAGCAAAATGATAGGTGGTTTGTGTGTTCCTTTTTTTTTTTGAAAGCAAAAGTACTGACAGACAATAACAAAACAATTAATTTTATTGAATAAGACATGGCAATAAACGTCTAATTAGCTAGAGGAAGGAAACATTGAAGCAGTGTAGAGATTGAATAGGTTAGTTCAAGCCTTAATAATTTCTACCTGCACAGCTAACTAAAGTAAAGAATGTTTTATGCCAAATGTATTGTTCTTTTCCTAGAAGGCAAAAGACAACAGTTAATCGAGGGACTATTAAGTGGTATACTAAGCCTATGCTAAGTCAAAGATGTCGGTTCAACACTAATAAATCTAACATAATTATGTAGTGTGGCAGACTCTTGATATTTTGCTTAGTGTTTTGGTTTAATATTTTAAGCACAACAGCGACCATCCTGGATTAGACAAGCATTTCTCTTGGTGCCTTTCTGTCCCCTTTTTTTTTTCTCCCTCTCTCTCTTATTTGGACATGGCTCTCTTCAAGAGTATGTTTGCGCACCCGTGATATGGCTATTCCTTACTACACAAGGCATTGGTCTGCTGGGAAAGGTATAGACCTCCCTCGCCTACCATGAATAACAAGGCAATAGGCCACAAACATATACACTTTTCTTTTATTTTTGTCATGCCAATTTTTGTTATGGAATGTTTATTAGATTGTCCCTAAGCAATGTCCTAGTAAGGGCAAGATATCCCACTGACGGTCCTATGATTAATTTAGTCTCTTTGTCCTAGGTCTGGAACTCTACCTTTAGCACAAAACACTAATTACTTTGTATTGCTAAACGGGTAAAAACAATTACGGTCAAACTTACACTATCAAGTCTAAAGCCACTAGAATGCTATCCCTACTCTAGACCAAAGGAGATGCATATTGCCATGCTTAGTAAAGTGAAATTTATAAACAATCAAGCAACAAGAAAAATACAGAAAACATTAGAGATTGGCATGAGTTCACCTGTTTCTGTTAAAGCGCTGGTTGGTGAAGAATTGTTTGCACTTGATTTGTATGACTGTCAGTTGCGGTACTTAAGCGGAAGATGTAGTTTGGTGCTTGTATCTGTTTTATTCCGACAGAACAAACTAAAGAGAAAGAAAATTAAAAAGACAAAAAATAAGAAACATTGGTGCTAAATACAAGATTTGGCCGAGGGAAAAAACCCAATGGAAAAAAGTACCTTGGCTTCTAGTTCTTATTAAGAGAGTACAAGTGCTAGTCTTGCACTGGGGGTGGATGTATGTCTGCATTCTCAGGTGGGTGGACATCAATAGCTTCAGGATGTAAAGATAACCCAGAACATAATCCTACCCATGGAGAAGATGGCAAGGGAAGAAGTGCATCTTCACTAACATATGGTATGGGCACAGTAGGAAGGCTAAAGAGGCACTTATGGTTTTGAAACCGTTCTAAAGACTCACTCACATAGAGCCAAAACTCACATGTAGATTCATGGGGAAGAAGAACCTGCAAAATGGGAGGGGTTAGCAAACGAAGGGTGTCCTCGCACCATGTTTGAACTCTTTTCTCTTCCGGGAGTCTTTGTTGGTTGGGTCCACGTTGCGGCATCATAATTGCCCAGAGATTATGTCGTTGAGGTGTGACCCCCATGATCTGCTGCATCATACCAGTGCCATAGTGACGAAAATATGTGCGACACTGCCAACATATATGGGAAGCATTCCCCAATACCATACGAGCATAGTCGCGGCAGTGTGGAAACGGATGATGTTGCTGGTAGTATAACTCCACAAATTGTCTTCCACAGCAATCCTCACCCACTGGGGCATAAAAATATCGGGAGTGCGTCTGAAAAGGTGCAATGCTGTAGCCCCCTTGATGGTCAGGGTGAGTGCTATCTAGGTCCAAAGATGGACTGCATGTGTCGAGCCAAGTCTCCATTTGGTTATTCTATACAACACATAAGGAAGTGTTCAGATTTTTTTATTTAATGCAAGTTGAACGAAGAATGCTAGTATGTACAGGCATGACGAAAATAGAGCTAATAGATTCGATAGATGAATTGCCAAAAACTAGCTTTTGTAGCATGATAGCTCTTTCAAGAATGAGTTTGCTTTTGGATGTAACATTATGCAAATTGTTTGTGGGGTGATGGCGTATGGCACAGGTTCCTTTTTGTTGGACTCTTTTTGGTACCCCTTTTAGAGTACGTGCAAGAGATTGAAGTTTAGTCGGTGGTGAGATTTTAGCGATAGGCATAGGAAATGCATTGGGACAAATAGGAGGAGGTGTGAATGGAGATGTTTGAACACATCTGAGCTTTGGCAACCATATGACTGTAAGATTCCTCCCCCAACCCCTTTTTGATGTCTAGTATCTTCCCCTGTAATCAACCCTCTTCAGAAATATAAAGACCCTTGCTAACTATTTTAGCCTAGAGAGAGGAAAATTATTCTAGAGAGAGAATATTCAGATTTTGAATATTTTTGGATAGAAAAATATCTCTTATAATTCAGATGAGTTCCCCTGAAATAGAAATTCAAAAAGAATTTTCCAATGTGCAATTGGAATTAATTGGAAATAGGTATAAAGAACCTTAGTCTAAGGGTCTAGATTTTCAGAAATCTTTAGACTATGGTCCAATTAAGGTTCCTATGGGCCAATAGCATCAATCCATGTGTAGGGAAGAGATAAATCCAAATTTGTAAAAAGAAGATACCCAAAAATGAGTAAATGCTCACATAAGGTGAAGAGTTGAAAATGTACAAGGTTTATTAGTAAAAAAACTATGAGCAATATTAAAAATATGAGATATTTTGGGTATCCAAAAATGAGTAAATGCTCACATAAGATGAAGAGTTGAAAATGTACAAGGTTTATTAGTAAAAAACTATGAGCAATATTAAAATGATTCCATTATGACACATATGTAAGGAAGGGGAATTCTTTAAAGGAGGTGCATATTTCACATAAGATGAAGAGTTGAAAATGTACAAGGTTTATTAGTAAAAAACTATGAGCAATATTAAAATGATTCCATTATGACACATATGTAAGGAAGGGGAATTCTTTAAAGGAGGTGCATATTTCACATAAGATGAAGAGTTGAAAATGTACAAGGTTTATTAGTAAAAAACTATGAGCAATATTAAAATGATTCCATTATGACACATATGTAAGGAAGGGGAATTCTTTAAAGGAGGTGCATATTTCACATAAGATGAAGAGTTGAAAATGTACAAGGTTTATTAGTAAAAAAACTATGAGCAATATTAAAATGATTCCATTATGACACATATGTAAGGAAGGGGAGTTCTTTCAAGGAGGTGCATATTTCACATGCTTGAATGAGTTTTAAACTCATAAAAATTGAGATATTTCATCTCTCCTCTCTCCTCATTCAAGTCTAGTTCCAAAAAGTTAGCTTAACTGACCTAAAAATGGTCAAATATTGACCAAACTGATTTAGAAAATTCTAGAATCAGTTTGTTTGGTTAGGAGCTCAATTTTTCCTATAAATAGAAGCCTCCCCCTTGTTGAAAAATAGATAGTGTTTATGCATCGTTATGCTACTCCACCTAAGCCAAGAACTGTGAATTCATTTAATAATTCACTAGTTTTTGGAGCTTCCCTCCTTCTTCAATCCCCATTAGTGGCTCCATCAACATACTTAACCAATTGATTGGTTGGGGGCCTCTACCGTGAACAAAGAATCAAGCAAGTTGTAAGGTAATTAGTGAATATTGATCTTTCTATAATTTCTCAATGTTTCTCTCTTCTCAACCCCTCTCAAGCTTGAGAAGTTTAATTGGTATGGTTTTTTAAATGCTATTGAAGTTTGAATAGTAGTGAAGAGTTACATAATTTAATAAATGCTATTGAAGTTAATTTTCATTTATGTTTAAATTCTAATGATTTTTATGTAAATTCTCTCTCTCACTCAAGAAATGGTCATACTCATGACCCGTTCTCAATCCAAATCAAGCTTTTCATAAAGCTTTTCCTTAACCCAAGATTAAGCTATGCTTGAGGTCAAATTAATGGCTTTTTTCTATGCTTTTAGTTTATGTATATTGATGATTCAATCCATTATGGATTAATAATCCAATTAGAGATCATTTTAATTATTTTCTTAATGATAAGCATTATCCCTTAGAAAAATTGAGATTTATCAGTCATAGCAGCGGAGCTATGGCAAAATTTTTATAAAAATTATACATAAAATAATTTCATTCAAAGCATAAAAAGAGGACTTTCTACCATATTCTAGGAATTATCATCCTAGATTAATTGAAAGAATTTCATTATAATCATGGAGAAATTGAATTTTAATATCATGCATAAAGGATAAGTTTTTATATCAAAAGTGTTATTTTTACCATTTTTATTTCATGCATAGAAGTATGCATAATGGATAAATTTTTATATCAAAAGTGTTATTTTTACCATTTTTATTTCATGCATAGAAGTATGCATAATGGATAAATTTTTATATCAAAAGTGTTATTTTTACCATTTTTATTTCATGCATAGAAGTATGCATAATGGATAAATTTTTATATCAAAAGTGTTATTTTTACCATTTTTATTTCATGCATAGAAGTATGCATAGTGGATAAATTTTTATATCAAAAGTGTTTTTTTTATCATTTTTAATTTTCATGCATAGAAGTATGCATAAAGAAAAATTTTTTATATCAAAAGTGTTACTTTTATCATTTTTAATTTTCATGCATAGAAGTATGCATAAAGGAAAAATTTTTATATCAAAAGTGTTACTTTTATCATTTTTAATTTTCATGCATAGAAGTATGCATAAAAGAAAAATTTTTTATATCAAAAGTGTTACTTTTATCATTTTTAATTTTCATGCATAAGAGTATGCATAAAAGAAAATTTTTATATCAAAAGTGTTACTTTTATCATTTTTAATTTTCATGCATAGAAGTATGCATAAAGGAAATTTTTTTATATCAAAAGTGTTACTTTTATCATTTTTAATTTTCATGCATAGAAGTATGCATAAAGGAAAAAATTTTATATCAAAAGTGTTACTTTTATCATTTTTAATTTTCATGCATAGAAGTATGCATAAAGGAAAATTTTTTATATCAAAAGTGTTACTTTTATCATTTTTAATTTTCATGCATAGAAGTATGCATAAAAGAAAATTTTTATATCAAAAGTGTTACTTTTATCATTTTTAATTTTCATGCATAGAAGTATGCATAAAAGAAAAATTTTATATCAAAAGTGTTACTTTTATCATTTTTACTTTTCATGCATAGAAGTATGCATAAAAGAAAATTTTTTATATCAAAAGTGTTACTTTTATCATTTTTAATTTTCATGCATAAAAGTATGCATAAAAGAAAATTTTTATATCAAAAGTGTTACTTTTATCATTTTTAATTTTCATGCATAGAAGTATGCATAAAGGAAAATTTTTATATCAAAAGTGTTACTTTTATCATTTTTAATTTTCATGCATAAAAGTATGCATAAAGGAAAAAATTTTATATCAAAAGTGTTACTTTTATCATATTGGATTTCATGCATATAGGTATGCATAAAAGATATTCTTTTTATACTAAAAGTGTGATTTTCCTCATAAATGGATTTTATGCTTAACTTAGATGCATAAGAGAAATTCTTTTATTCTAAAAGTGTAATTCCCTACCAAATTGAAATTATGCATAAGAAGATGCATAAAAGATTGATTTTAATTTCGAAAGTGTTAGTCTCCTTAAATGGAATTTATGTATAAATAAATGTGTAGAGAAATCTTATATAAAATAGAAGAATTCTCTTTTTAAAAAAAAGATATGAAATGTGATAAGATGTGATAAGAGGTGTATAAGATGTGATAAGAATTGATAAGATGCATATGGAAAGTGATAGGATGTGATAAGAGGTGTATGAGATGTGATAAGAATTGATAAGATGCGTATGGAAAGTGATAGGATGTGATAAGAGGTGTATGAGATGTGATAAGAGTTGATAAGATGCGTATGGAAAGTGATAGGATGTGATAAGAGGTGTATGAGATGTAAAAAGATGTAATAAGATGTGTATGAGATGTGATAAGATTTGATAAGATGCGTATGGAAAGTGATAGGATGTGATAAGAGGTGTATGAGATGTAAAAAGATGTGATAAGATGTGTATGAGATGTGATAGAATGTGTTAAGATGAGTTAGGATGTGTTAAGATGTATATGGGATGTGTTAGGACGAGAATGGATGTAATATGGTTGTATGAATGTGATGTGGATGTATACATGTAGATGTATATGTATGAATGTGAATGTTGATGTGGATGTGGATGTATGGATGTAGATACGGATGTGTATGTATGTATGTGGATGTGTATGTATGAATGAGGATGTAAAAATGGACGTATGTATATAGATGTGGATGTATGGATGTAGGTATGTAGATGTGGATGTATGGATGTGATTGTGAATGAAGAGGTGGATGTGAATGTATGGATGTAGATACAGATGTGGATGTATGTATGTAGATGTGGATGTATGGATGTGATTGTGAATGAAGAGGTGGATGTGAATGTATGGATGTAGATACGGATGTGGATGTATGTATGTGAATGTGGATGTATGAATGAGGATGTGAAAATGGATGTATGCATGTGAATGTGGATGTATGAATATGAATGTGGATGTGTGGATGTGGAAATGGAGGTATGGATGTATGAATGTAGATGTGGATGTATGCATGTAGATGCGTATGTATGAATGTGAAATTGGATGTATGATGTGGACGTACGAACATGGATATGTATGTAGAATAATGAATATGAAGATGTATGTGAGATAATGTAGTCTATATAAGTGAATGGATGAGAACGAGTACACACTGAATGGAATGTGGAATAAGTAATGTGGTCCGAGAGTGGATAATATGGAAAGACAAGAGTTCGTTATAGAAACTGTATTTGTGACTGTTTGTAAATGACTGTTTTATGTCAAGAATGCTGGAGAAGCATTTTGACCATCTTGAGGATTAAGGTCATGAAGACTGAACTGATAAAGTTGCAACTGCTGACGGAGAGTCAATGGAGGACGTCTCGCGTAGCAAGGTCGATCGAGGTCTTGACCAGCCTCGGCTCGATTTAAATGGTGAGCTTCCGGTACGGTGGATGAGGGACCAAGGAAGCGGCCTATGAGTGAAGCGCTAGGTCACCTGCGAAGGATCCTAGAGGGTGCTGACCATACGGTGCTCGGGCTCTGGGTCGCCGAAGATACCCACACGTGCGTCGTGGAAGATATTGGAACAAGGAGTAAGAGTTGTTTTGTGAAACCGGGCATGGATCTGGTTGATTGACCTTGCTGGTCTTCAATGGATGAGTCCATGGCTCTTTATATGGATCTGTTGGTTGATCTTGCTGATCTTCAACGAGAGTCCATCTTGATTTTTATAAGTGATTATATTGCCGAGTATTATGGGCTAGGAACTATTGAAAAGACCCCTGTGTGGACAGGTGGTGAGCGTTCTAGTTGCCAATGATGCCATAGATACTCTGATGAAGGAATGATGGGAAATTATGAATCAACTGGATAAATTGGAAGATTGTGATCAGTGGTACTATGGTTTCATTAAAGGATTGTTTTAAAGTTAGCTGATGCTAAGAAAAAGGCAATTTTCATATTGGGTGTGTGAGTGGTGTGGCTAGTTTTATGTTTGCATGAACTTCCGGCTAGGGGGCCTTGGAACTCTTTCCCTTGGTACCCGGGACAAAACCTAACCAAATTCCAAATTGGATCCCATCACTACAGTGGTTGGGTGGTTGGCTAACCCATGGGATCGGATGGGGTTAGGCTAGACTGATGGATCCGTAAATCGAGATTTAATTTCTATTATTACGATAGATGAAGTAAATCCCGGATAGAAATTGTTCTATGGATAGGAATCAACGGCTGTGCCTCTTGATGGGGAAAAAAGCGTTGATCCCAATGATCCAAGTGCAAGTTTCTTCCTTGATTTGACCAAGTACCATTAAAGGTGCAGTCAAATCAGTTGATCTGTAATGATCTTGACTGCGTTAGAGTAAAGAGTTATCCTGGTGGAATCGCCCATGCTTTCTGGGTAAGGGAAGTTTTTTCGGGTTCGGTTTTGGAAAAACCGACGGATTAGTCTCTTGTTCGGATATCCGTGGACGAGGCCCCGAGTGTGGGTCCCTGCCCCGCGCATGAAGTGCTACTTCCGCTGCTAGTACCCCGAATCTGTTGCACGGTGGGAACAGGGATCTCACAGTTGGTATCAGAGCATTTGGTTAATAAAGATCAACTGAGAAGACAAATAGCTCAGAAATTTATCAAGAAACACAAAAAAGTTGTAATTGTGTGATATAATTCATACAATTTGATATTCAAACTGAAATTCGTAATTTGGTAATTGGGTCTTCAGATGGAAGTACCGCAATTATATAGAATCCCTGACTTGCTTGAGGCCTAGACATGATGGTATTTACCTTATAATTCCAAGGGCCGTGACTATCCGTATATACCGAGAGTATAACTGCAGCTCTTTACTGACAGTATATACGAGTAAATCTAAGACTTGAAATTATAAGCGTTAATGCTATCCAGATGATAATTTCGAATGTGGTTGATATGATTTTTAATTCTGTTTGAGAATTGATGAATTGAATTGGATTCTGATTGAAAAATGACGATTTCCGAAATTTAGTTGAAATGTAATAAGCTGAGCGAAACCACAATGAGGATGAATGGGACGAGTCCCAGTGATGATATTCATAACTGGAATGATGATAATGATTTCAGCAAATCACTATGAGATTAGTGGATTGTGCTGTCAGATTGCTACTATTAACACTTGAGACGGTAGATTAAGTTAAGGGATGACAAATTGAGAACTTGCTTAACTAAAATTCCTGTGGAGGAATGTTCAGAAGGAAAATTTTCAGACTAATGGACCATTATCGTGTTAAAGATATGAATGATATGATCTGAATGAATTGTTATTTAATGATGAGTTCTATATAAGGGATAATTATCCCCGTATTCTGTTGGGTTGACCAGAATATAAGGAACCCCAGAATAAATTGGATCTTAAGAAAAAGAGTTGTCCTCTACCTTGCGAGATGAGGACATCTCGCACTTTTCAAGTGGGGTAGAATGTAAGATTCTCCCCCAGCCTTCGAGGTATACAGGAGTAAGAATCTCCCTTTCTGATCTTATAATTATTCTCTCTCTAAAATAAAAGAAAGATTTTGTTTAAAAAAGGAAGAACCTTTTCCCTAAATACTTCTCAAGAGTCCCACCTGTTTTAAGATTCAGAACAATGAGTTCAGAAGTGAGAATCGATGTTTTGGATATCAAGGTTTTGGTCTTCATTCGAGTACGGCCCAAAAGAAGTTCTTTATCTCTTGGGAAGTATAAGAAGTATCTCCCAGATATTGTGGACCAAAGAAAGTAGGTGATTTAGCTTACGAACTTCTTTTATCTCCTCATCTCAAAGTTCTAAATGCCTTCTATAGAAAAATATGCCAAACCCAAATCATGGAAAGACGGTAAAACTTCAGTGGCAAGTTACCATTGGCTTCTAAGTTATGCTAGCTCCTTCCTTTATATAAGTCGTAACTTTTACTTGTCGTTCACAGTAATCTTACTCCCATCGATCTCCTTTCTTTCTTAATCTCCTTCATGGCTTGGCAACAAGAATTAGTTTTATCCATAATGATTCCTCACCTTCAAGACGCAAGTGAGTCTGTGAAGAAGGATTTTATAGAACAGTATGAGCGCTCACTTTTTCCTCACCTAGGAACTTCTGTAGCGCAGACCAAATGGCGGACCTATCAAGACATAACTAGGGTAACACCCTGGGGTCAGCAGCACTTTCGTAACAATGTCCGCTTGGCCATGGTTATCGAAGCCTTGGGTTTGGGTCCTCGATACTACTGCGTCATGAGATCAAGACATCTTGGGTTTTCTGAGCGGGTCTTCTTACTGGCGTGTTTTCTTCCTCATGAGAAGATATGCCTTTACCCCGTTTTTGGCTTGCCTCTCAGAGGTCCTTTTGTTAGAACACCTCATACCACTGAGATAGGCGCAGCAATAACCCACATAATCATTCCCATAGATGAGTTACCTTATACTTGTGCAGCTTGTGAGGACTGCTTTTGTGACCATATGATGGACGGGCTTATGGAAGTGTAAAGAGTTCCTCTATCTTTACTGTATAAGTTTCGAGAATGAATAAAGTTTAAATCTTGTTCATATTTTGAATCTTGCTTTCTTTAAGACTTATCTTGGTGGTTAATCTTGATTAAAATTTTTCTCTAAGTCTCATATTCGTGAATCTTGCGAAATTATCACAAGTTGCGAGATGAGGACATCTCGCATTTCTTAAGTGGGGTAGAATGTAAGATTCCTCTCCCAACCCCTTTTTGATGTCTAGTATCTTCCCCTGTAATCAACCCTCTTCAGAAATATAAAGACCCTTGCTAACTATTTTAGCCTAGAGAGAGGAAAATTATTCTAGAGAGAGAATATTCAGATTTTGAATATTTTTGGATAGAAAAATATCTCTTATAATTCAGATGAGTTCCCCTGAAATAGAAATTCAAAAAGAATTTTCCAATGTGCAATTGGAATTAATTGGAAATAGGTATAAAGAACCTTAGTCTAAGGGTCTAGATTTTCAGAAATCTTTAGACTATGGTCCAATTAAGGTTCCTATGGGCCAATAGCATCAATCCATGTGTAGGGAAGAGATAAATCCAAATTTGTAAAAAGAAGATACCCAAAAATGAGTAAATGCTCACATAAGGTGAAGAGTTGAAAATGTACAAGGTTTATTAGTAAAAAAACTATGAGCAATATTAAAAATATGAGATATTTTGGGTATCCAAAAATGAGTAAATGCTCACATAAGATGAAGAGTTGAAAATGTACAAGGTTTATTAGTAAAAAACTATGAGCAATATTAAAATGATTCCATTATGACACATATGTAAGGAAGGGGAATTCTTTAAAGGAGGTGCATATTTCACATAAGATGAAGAGTTGAAAATGTACAAGGTTTATTAGTAAAAAACTATGAGCAATATTAAAATGATTCCATTATGACACATATGTAAGGAAGGGGAATTCTTTAAAGGAGGTGCATATTTCACATAAGATGAAGAGTTGAAAATGTACAAGGTTTATTAGTAAAAAACTATGAGCAATATTAAAATGATTCCATTATGACACATATGTAAGGAAGGGGAATTCTTTAAAGGAGGTGCATATTTCACATAAGATGAAGAGTTGAAAATGTACAAGGTTTATTAGTAAAAAAACTATGAGCAATATTAAAATGATTCCATTATGACACATATGTAAGGAAGGGGAGTTCTTTCAAGGAGGTGCATATTTCACATGCTTGAATGAGTTTTAAACTCATAAAAATTGAGATATTTCATCTCTCCTCTCTCCTCATTCAAGTCTAGTTCCAAAAAGTTAGCTTAACTGACCTAAAAATGGTCAAATATTGACCAAACTGATTTAGAAAATTCTAGAATCAGTTTGTTTGGTTAGGAGCTCAATTTTTCCTATAAATAGAAGCCTCCCCCTTGTTGAAAAATAGATAGTGTTTATGCATCGTTATGCTACTCCACCTAAGCCAAGAACTGTGAATTCATTTAATAATTCACTAGTTTTTGGAGCTTCCCTCCTTCTTCAATCCCCATTAGTGGCTCCATCAACATACTTAACCAATTGATTGGTTGGGGGCCTCTACCGTGAACAAAGAATCAAGCAAGTTGTAAGGTAATTAGTGAATATTGATCTTTCTATAATTTCTCAATGTTTCTCTCTTCTCAACCCCTCTCAAGCTTGAGAAGTTTAATTGGTATGGTTTTTGAAATGCTATTGAAGTTTGAATAGTAGTGAAGAGTTACATAATTTAATAAATGCTATTGAAGTTAATTTTCATTTATGTTTAAATTCTAATGATTTTTATGTAAATTCTCTCTCTCACTCAAGAAATGGTCATACTCATGACCCGTTCTCAATCCAAATCAAGCTTTTCATAAAGCTTTTCCTTAACCCAAGATTAAGCTATGCTTGAGGTCAAATTAATGGCTTTTTTCTATGCTTTTAGTTTATGTATATTGATGATTCAATCCATTATGGATTAATAATCCAATTAGAGATCATTTTAATTATTTCCTTAATGATAAGCATTATCCCTTAGAAAAATTGAGATTTATCAGTCATAGCAGCGGAGCTATGGCAAAATTTTTATAAAAATTATACATAAAATAATTTCATTCAAAGCATAAAAAGAGGACTTTCTACCATATTCTAGGAATTATCATCCTAGATTAATTGAAAGAATTTCATTATAATCATGGAGAAATTGAATTTTAATATCATGCATAAAGGATAAGTTTTTATATCAAAAGTGTTATTTTTACCATTTTTATTTCATGCATAGAAGTATGCATAATGGATAAATTTTTATATCAAAAGTGTTATTTTTACCATTTTTATTTCATGCATAGAAGTATGCATAATGGATAAATTTTTATATCAAAAGTGTTATTTTTACCATTTTTATTTCATGCATAGAAGTATGCATAATGGATAAATTTTTATATCAAAAGTGTTATTTTTACCATTTTTATTTCATGCATAGAAGTATGCATAGTGGATAAATTTTTATATCAAAAGTGTTTTTTTTATCATTTTTAATTTTCATGCATAGAAGTATGCATAAAGAAAAATTTTTTATATCAAAAGTGTTACTTTTATCATTTTTAATTTTCATGCATAGAAGTATGCATAAAGGAAAAATTTTTATATCAAAAGTGTTACTTTTATCATTTTTAATTTTCATGCATAGAAGTATGCATAAAAGAAAAATTTTTTATATCAAAAGTGTTACTTTTATCATTTTTAATTTTCATGCATAAGAGTATGCATAAAAGAAAATTTTTATATCAAAAGTGTTACTTTTATCATTTTTAATTTTCATGCATAGAAGTATGCATAAAGGAAATTTTTTTATATCAAAAGTGTTACTTTTATCATTTTTAATTTTCATGCATAGAAGTATGCATAAAGGAAAAAATTTTATATCAAAAGTGTTACTTTTATCATTTTTAATTTTCATGCATAGAAGTATGCATAAAGGAAAATTTTTTATATCAAAAGTGTTACTTTTATCATTTTTAATTTTCATGCATAGAAGTATGCATAAAAGAAAATTTTTATATCAAAAGTGTTACTTTTATCATTTTTAATTTTCATGCATAGAAGTATGCATAAAAGAAAAATTTTATATCAAAAGTGTTACTTTTATCATTTTTACTTTTCATGCATAGAAGTATGCATAAAAGAAAATTTTTTATATCAAAAGTGTTACTTTTATCATTTTTAATTTTCATGCATAAAAGTATGCATAAAAGAAAATTTTTATATCAAAAGTGTTACTTTTATCATTTTTAATTTTCATGCATAGAAGTATGCATAAAGGAAAATTTTTATATCAAAAGTGTTACTTTTATCATTTTTAATTTTCATGCATAAAAGTATGCATAAAGGAAAAAATTTTATATCAAAAGTGTTACTTTTATCATATTGGATTTCATGCATATAGGTATGCATAAAAGATATTCTTTTTATACTAAAAGTGTGATTTTCCTCATAAATGGATTTTATGCTTAACTTAGATGCATAAGAGAAATTCTTTTATTCTAAAAGTGTAATTCCCTACCAAATTGAAATTATGCATAAGAAGATGCATAAAAGATTGATTTTAATTTCGAAAGTGTTAGTCTCCTTAAATGGAATTTATGTATAAATAAATGTGTAGAGAAATCTTATATAAAATAGAAGAATTCTCTTTTTAAAAAAAAGATATGAAATGTGATAAGATGTGATAAGAGGTGTATAAGATGTGATAAGAATTGATAAGATGCATATGAAAAGTGATAGGATGTGATAAGAGGTGTATGAGATGTGATAAGAATTGATAAGATGCGTATGGAAAGTGATAGGATGTGATAAGAGGTGTATGAGATGTGATAAGAGTTGATAAGATGCGTATGGAAAGTGATAGGATGTGATAAGAGGTGTATGAGATGTAAAAAGATGTAATAAGATGTGTATGAGATGTGATAAGATTTGATAAGATGCGTATGGAAAGTGATAGGATGTGATAAGAGGTGTATGAGATGTAAAAAGATGTGATAAGATGTGTATGAGATGTGATAGAATGTGTTAAGATGAGTTAGGATGTGTTAAGATGTATTTGGGATGTGTTAGGACGAGAATGGATGTAATATGGTTGTATGAATGTGATGTGGATGTATACATGTAGATGTATATGTATGAATGTGAATGTTGATGTGGATGTGGATGTATGGATGTAGATACGGATGTGTATGTATGTATGTGGATGTGTATGTATGAATGAGGATGTAAAAATGGACGTATGTATATAGATGTGGATGTATGGATGTAGGTATGTAGATGTGGATGTATGGATGTGATTGTGAATGAAGAGGTGGATGTGAATGTATGGATGTAGATACAGATGTGGATGTATGTATGTAGATGTGGATGTATGGATGTGATTGTGAATGAAGAGGTGGATGTGAATGTATGGATGTAGATACGGATGTGGATGTATGTATGTGAATGTGGATGTATGAATGAGGATGTGAAAATGGATGTATGCATGTGAATGTGGATGTATGAATATGAATGTGGATGTGTGGATGTGGAAATGGAGGTATGGATGTATGAATGTAGATGTGGATGTATGCATGTAGATGCGTATGTATGAATGTGAAATTGGATGTATGATGTGGACGTACGAACATGGATATGTATGTAGAATAATGAATATGAAGATGTATGTGAGATAATGTAGTCTATATAAGTGAATGGATGAGAACGAGTACACACTGAATGGAATGTGGAATAAGTAATGTGGTCCGAGAGTGGATAATATGGAAAGACAAGAGTTCGTTATAGAAACTGTATTTGTGACTGTTTGTAAATGACTGTTTTATGTCAAGAATGCTGGAGAAGCATTTTGACCATCTTGAGGATTAAGGTCATGAAGACTGAACTGATAAAGTTGCAACTGCTGACGGAGAGTCAATGGAGGACGTCTCGCGTAGCAAGGTCGATCGAGGTCTTGACCAGCCTCGGCTCGATTTAAATGGTGAGCTTCCGGTACGGTGGATGAGGGACCAAGGAAGCGGCCTATGAGTGAAGCGCTAGGTCACCTGCGAAGGATCCTAGAGGGTGCTGACCATACGGTGCTCGGGCTCTGGGTCGCCGAAGATACCCACACGTGCGTCGTGGAAGATATTGGAACAAGGAGTAAGAGTTGTTTTGTGAAACCGGGCATGGATCTGGTTGATTGACCTTGCTGGTCTTCAATGGATGAGTCCATGGCTCTTTATATGGATCTGTTGGTTGATCTTGCTGATCTTCAACGAGAGTCCATCTTGATTTTTATAAGTGATTATATTGCCGAGTATTATGGGCTAGGAACTATTGAAAAGACCCCTGTGTGGACAGGTGGTGAGCGTTCTAGTTGCCAATGATGCCATAGATACTCTGATGAAGGAATGATGGGAAATTATGAATCAACTGGATAAATTGGAAGATTGTGATCAGTGGTACTATGGTTTCATTAAAGGATTGTTTTAAAGTTAGCTGATGCTAAGAAAAAGGCAATTTTCATATTGGGTGTGTGAGTGGTGTGGCTAGTTTTATGTTTGCATGAACTTCCGGCTAGGGGGCCTTGGAACTCTTTCCCTTGGTACCCGGGACAAAACCTAACCAAATTCCAAATTGGATCCCATCACTACAGTGGTTGGGTGGTTGGCTAACCCATGGGATCGGATGGGGTTAGGCTAGACTGATGGATCCGTAAATCGAGATTTAATTTCTATTATTACGATAGATGAAGTAAATCCCGGATAGAAATTGTTCTATGGATAGGAATCAACGGCTGTGCCTCTTGATGGGGAAAAAAGCGTTGATCCCAATGATCCAAGTGCAAGTTTCTTCCTTGATTTGACCAAGTACCATTAAAGGTGCAGTCAAATCAGTTGATCTGTAATGATCTTGACTGCGTTAGAGTAAAGAGTTATCCTGGTGGAATCGCCCATGCTTTCTGGGTAAGGGAAGTTTTTTCGGGTTCGGTTTTGGAAAAACCGACGGATTAGTCTCTTGTTCGGATATCCGTGGACGAGGCCCCGAGTGTGGGTCCCTGCCCCGCGCATGAAGTGCTACTTCCGCTGCTAGTACCCCGAATCTGTTGCACGGTGGGAACAGGGATCTCACAATGACAACTGTGTTCTTGCCATCCCATTGGGCTTTCTAAATTTTGTTGGGTCTTCAGAGTGCCCAACTCTAACACCTATGCCTGTAGACTTATGGCTGGTAATTTAATTTGATTAGGGAAAGAGTAGAATACCGACGCCATTCCAAATAGTTGGAGTTGTAGGAAGAACGCTCTTTCCTTGATAGTCAGGGAGTCTACTTGTGTAGGAGCCTGATTGAAAGTTGTCGGCTTTGTAAGACAAACTTTGACATTGCTTGTGTTTTGAGGAATAGACTCTGAACTTGATTCGGTTGCAATATCCTCCTTTTGATGTGTTGCCTCTGAGATAGAAGTGAGTAAAGGTACCCACTTGCCTTTTTCTTCCCATGTCAGTTTGGAGTATCCCTTCCTGTTTGAGACCTTCTGATGATGTCCGATTGACGCGTCAGCTTGTGTTTCCACCTGGACTCTTTCAGGCTTGGTAAGGCATGGTTTCCAGTATTGATTTGGTTTCTGTAAGTGAGGTGGTATTGACTGCTTTTGTTCTTGAGTAGATTCAGGAACATAATTATGTTTTGCTGCAGTAGTCCCTACATTCTTCTTTGGTAGCCACAAGGTAGTAGCACCCTCGTAGTAGTCTTGTGCTTGCAGAACCTTCTTTGGGATCCACCGTTGTTGAGTGGTCTTGTTGGAGGTGGAACTGTTGGTTTTGGTGAACCTCCTCTTTAGCTTTGTATTCCTTGGATGTTCCTTGGCAGCATTGGGTCTTGGCTTGCGAGCTGCTTTAGGTAACCAGATTTGAATTCTAAGTGCTTCCCCCCTTCTGTAGCCTTGTGCATATAAGAGAGATGTTGGCACATGCCATCCTTGAGTATTGTCATTGTCATTATTCACCCAAATCATTGGATCTTTTGAGGTTGTCTCTATCACAGTAGTGATGGTTTCCACCTTTTGAAAAGATGGGTGTGCTAAAGCACTTGATCCTGTAAGGTGAGTAGAATTTACCAACAAGGTGTATTGTCGTGAGTTCCAGTCCATACCGCATCTGGTGGTTCTAATCCATGATCTGCCTAAAACAACATCCACCACTGCTTGGCTCTTGTTAGCAACATAAAAAGTCACGTGCATAGATTGATCCTGAATGGACATATTAATACAGCACTTGCCTAGGGCTGGGGTTTCATCACCAGAGAAACTCTGGAAGTTCAATGATGCATTGGTGAGCAAAGGTTGGCGTAATCATGTCCACGCTTCATAAGACAAAACATTACAGTCGGCTCCCGAATCTATAAGTGCAGACGCTGCAAAGATTGCTCTTTGAGTAGGGATCCTTACTTCAATATGAAAGGGGTCTACAAAGTCTTCATCATTATTCAAGTGGATGGCCATGATAGCTGCCTTGCGGCGCTCTCGTGCTAGTGCTACTCTAGCCTTAGCTTCTTCTTTTGCTTGACTTTGTAACAAAGCTTGAGCTTTTTTACGTGTCTGACTAGCATGTATGCGTATCACCATATCATCTGTTAGAGGTTCTTCATAGTGCTTCAAGCAGCTACCATTGATGAAGTTAGTCATTGGCTCTCCATCTAAGGTTTCAAACCTTACTGCACCACTCGCACTAAGCTCGTTGATCACAAATGGACCAAGTCCTCGCATTTTCAGCTTGCGTTTTTGTTTCTTCAATGTGTAAAGCAACACTAGATCACCTCTCCTGAAGCGACCTTTCTTCACATGCGTATCATGCCAACGCTTTAGGCGTCGTTTTTCAGCATACATGACTGCCAATAGCCTGTCTTCATCTAGCCTCTCCAATTCATCGATCCGTGTAGAGAATTCATGATCCGTCCACTCAAGTTGTTTCGCAACTCGAAGTGTAGGTACAATAAATTCTATCGAAAGGATAGCGTTGTCGTGCCATGGCACGTCTATGGTGTGAAACCATGCATGTGAGGCCATTAAATGCAAATCCAGATGCATGGGATTAAGTGCCACAGTGTACATGATATTTCGAGGGCTAGCAGAAGTCCCTGTGCCTGTGTACATATGGGATGTATGGCATGTGGAGAGTTTTGCTTTGGAATGCATTGCCAGATGTACAGGGTGGAATGGTTTGTGTTGAGCTTGTTGCAGGCCTATCCGGAATGTGGTTGGCTGGAGATGGTTTCAGCTGCTTGGTAGCTCGTATGTGTGCACGTCAAAGAAAATTAGCGGGCATCGTGGGTTGTGTTTGAAGTGTATGAAGGCATGGGGAGTAATTATTGATGTGGCCAAGGTAGCAAAGAGCATTGGTGTGAAATGGAGGTGTGAGGGTGACCATCCACCATTAGGCTTTAAGCTAAATAATAAATAATGATAAACGTAGCCAACCAAAGTAAGACCACGTGGAGGCTAGAGTTGCAGCCAGCAATGGCCAGCACGTGAAGGAAGAAATTTGGAAGCTGGCGAAGAAAAAAAGGTGTGTCGCCTTGTGATATTCGCGGGGGGGGCTCTCGGGTGTATGTGCAAGAAAAAGGGCTCTCTGGGAATTCTACTGACAGGGAAAGAGCGACGGGCTCTCTGGAAAAAAGAAGACCCGGGGGTGATTGTGAGTCTGCAGAGGCGCTGGGGGTGAAGTGGCCGCCTTGTGTATCAAGGGCTTGCTGCTGCTGGGTGTGAGGTCGAAGACAGTGAAAGAGTGGTGGCCGCCTAGGGTTGAGATGCTGGGGCGGCTCTAGTGATCTGCCGGCATCAGCTTGTTGGCCGCCTTGTACGTGAAGAAGACCGGTGGGTGCTTGTGCAGACGGCCGCCTGTGGATAAGTGGTCACCTCGTTAATACAAAGGCTGGTGGATAAGCAGCGCTGGTGGTTCTGTAGGCACTGACCAGGGGGTCGAGTGAATGGCCACCAGTGTGAAGTTTGGGCGCAACTGCAGCCATACACAGAGGGAGACCAAGATCTTGTGTTGTGGATAGGTAATTTTTTTTAAAGGAGTAATGTATGCCTAATCAATTGAACTGTAGCCAAACTCTGGTGCAATGGTTAGTACTTCTATTTGGTACTTTTATTGCCCAAATTCGGTGATATTGAGGGGAGTCTTGAAATTATCGAGCTCGAAAGCTGTGTGAATATATAGGAATTCAAAACTGGATGGAGAAATACACGCATGAATGCAGTCTACAAAACAGTAGGGCTTGATGAATTCAGGGAGGCTCATAGAGGCTGATTTTGTGGGTTTTCATTATACAAGGATGTCTATAATGATACTTGGCAGGCCCAAGATGGAGATTGTTACTGCAAGGATCATAGGAACACAATACTATGTGGAGTTGGGTTTTGGAACCATATGATGGTTGGCCATGAGTCTTGGATGTATATGCCATGAGTTGATTTTCTGGAGTGCAAAAACCTATGAGATGTTTTTCTGGGGTTTGATGTTTTGAGTTTTATGACAGGTTATAATGTTATCAACCTTGGATTTTGGTTTGAACCATCATGCTTATGATGGTTTTTAGTACAACTCATATGTCTTGCTGAGATTTGGTATGTAAATATTATGGTTCCAGCTTTTGCTAGTGGTGCCCCTTGAAGAGATATATATTCTGTTTCCTTGCTGGGATTCGAAAAGGACTCACACAACCAGAAGTCTCGCACTTACCCAACGATTCCGCACACGTCACAACAGCTTTGGTGAACCCGACGTGAAACTGCTGGGGTGAGAGTTAGTGGTGAAATTCACAGTGCAAGTTATGGTTGAGAATCCTGAGGGACAGGGGGTTCATTTTGACCCCGGGGTTATGCAAATGTTTCAGATGTTTACTATGTATATGCAACAGCAGTAAGCGGCCGAGAGGGGGCAAATTTCCACGACTAAAGCAATGAAGTCAATCGTGAAAAAGGTGGATCAATTTGATGGTAAAGACATCACAAAGTACCTACGCAATTACACAAAGGAAATGGAGCTAAACAGGGTGACTGAGGAGGATATGGTTCGAAGCTTTGAGCTGGTATGTGTTCCTGAAATAAGAGAGCGCATAAGAGGATTACAGGCAGCACATGGTGGCAGAAATTGGGAGGAGTTCAAGCTTGCTTTGAAGGATGATTATTTCATGGAGGATTCCGAGCGGGTGACCAAGCGAACTTTCTTGGAGTGGGTTACAAAACCCAAAATTGGAATTTCTGCCACAGAGTTGCTAAGAGAGATTGAGAAGCGCTATGCCCAGCTGTCAAGGATAGAGAGCACAACCTTAGACAGGGAAAAAACAGAGCTCTTCTTACAAGCAGCTGGGAAAGATCTCCAAGAAGAACTGGAAATTCTCCTTGAGGATAAGGATACAGAGCATGGGCTAAAGAATGATTGGAATGATGTCGAGGATGCGGTCACCATGCTAGCAAAGCGGCAACGAAGGAGGGATAGAATGGTGATGAGCTCGGCAACTCCTATAATTGTTTCCCCTGAGAATCTACCAAAACCTGCTGCTGCAATCCCAAAGGTAGAAGGGCCGATGGATGAGCTTATTAAGGGCATGCGAGACCTAAAATTGAAGATGTCTAGGATTGAGGAAAAAGGGCTACCAGTAGGGCAGGCTTCTATGCAAAGGCCTCAAAGTAAAGAAGGGTTTACATTCAGATGTATATGGTGTGATGACCCAGAACATGCGAAGAAAGACTGTGCCAGTTATAAGGAAGCTCTTAGAAACCAACTTGTATTTTTCAAAGATGGAAAAATCCACCTTACAGAGACTGGTCTTCCGTTAAGCACAAACTTTGGGAAAGGAGGGATGAAAAAGCTGGTTGAGGATATGGCTGCTAGCCATGCCATCTCTATGGTTGAGGCAGCAACCTATGGGTTAAAGGCCGGATTATCAAAACAAGAATCTAAGAAGGATGAAGACTATGAGAATGAAGATTTTTGGCCATCAACCATATGGGTTAAAGGCCGGATTATCAAAACAGGAATCTAAGAAGGATGAAGACTATGAGAATGAAGATTTTTGGCCATCAACAATGGAGCTAATTGCGTTAGAGAAGGTGTCTAAGCAGGCTTTGCATGAGGCAGGAGACTGTATACGTCTTGAGACTGGCTAGGAAGAACCTATGGATTCTCAATCTGTTCATGCCTACATTGCAAAATGCCAGAATAATGAGGCACAGGTAGAGGAAAAGCGTAAGAGGGAAAATGACGAAGGAGATGCCATGGATGATGGTTATGATGCTTCTATGAATGCTTTGCCATGTTTGTTTGATAGTGTTCAAGGTGTTGATGATATGCATGTTGCTAATGATGTTATGGAGGATAGTGCATATGTGACCAGAAGTCATACGAATGTTGTTTCAGAGGATGTTTGCTTTGCAGATGGTGGTTTTTGTTTGGAGTTTCTCTTTCAAGACAAGCAGGTTTTGTTAGAGGATCAGTTTAGTGAAGTTAATGTTTATGTGGATGTCTATTGCTCAAGACAGTGAGGACCTTGGGATGGCTCAGCTGTTTGATGATGATGAGTTTCTATTTGCAAACATCGGTAACCAACAATCTATGAATGAGGCTTCTTGCACTCTTGATGATGCTAGAGATGTGTTTTGTTTACATGACAAAGATGATGCTTTTGATGTTTATGCTATTGATGGACCGGGACATTTTGATGTAGCATCACACCTTGATTTTCTTGCACCAGTTTGCATAGATGCATGTGAAGCATGTAAAGGCTTTGATAGCATATTGGTGGTGAAGATAGATGAGGAGGTAATATGCAAAAGAGCACAATGTGATGAATGGCTTGCTATGATGCCATTATGTGTATTTGAACCAAGGATATGTTATAAGTCAATAGAGCAGGCTCATGTGGAATGCAAATGGGTATTTGATCGTGGTATATGGATTGTTGGCAACCATGACAAATGTATTTGGGGATTGAATGCAGAACAATGGTGGATAATCAAGAAGGCTTTGTTTTTTTTACTTGTTTGATATTTATGGATACCAAAGCTTGGTTTGAAACACTTTAAAGTGTTCCAAACATGGGGGTTGGCCAGATGACAGGTTATTTTTGCTGATTAATGTATGAAGATGACATTCAGATATATGTGGATCTTGATGATGACTTGGCACATACCGGAGGATGTGCAGGTTTAGAGGGGATGGATGTCGTGCCATGGCATGTCTATGGTGTGAAACCATGCATGTGAGGCCATTAAATGCAAATCCAGATGCATGGGATTAAGTGCCACAGTGTACATGATGTATGTATGCCTGTACGCGTAACAGGGCTTTTTTTTGTTCATGTTTGTGTACATATGGATGCATGGCGTGTGTGGAGAGTTTTGCTATGGAATGCGTTGCCAGGTGTTCAACGTGGATGGTTTTGATTTGGGCTTGTGCAGGCCTGTTCGGAGTAAGGTCAGCTGCAGGTGGTATCAGTTGTTCGGTAGCTCGTATGTGTACGCGTCCCCAAGTATTGGTGTTGGTTTTGTGGGTTGTGTTGAAGGTATGAAAGCATGGGAGCAGTTAAAAGATTATGGGCCAGTGTTACCTTGTATATGGTGAAATGGAAGAGAGAGAGCGGCTACATGTGGATAGGGATGGCACAAAATCATGGGTGTGAAATGAAGGTATTGGGGGCGGCCATCTTGTAGGCCTTAAAAGAAATAAAAATAATGATATTGACATGGCTAATTTGAGAATCGCCACATGGCTGTTTGCATTACAAGCCAGCGTAGCTGCCAGCGTGCGCAATCCAGAAGCTGGCGAGGAGAGAAAGGTCGATAGTGGCCATCGTGTAGAGGGGGGGCCTGGTCATTGTGAGGAAGCCGCCTAGCAGACAAGGCTCTTGGGCGTGTGCAGCCGCTAGCGTGTGCAGAGGAGGGCGACTGGTGAGCTGTAGCCAGGCGGATAGTGATTGGGGGGGTGAGCAGCGACAAGTGCAAGGAGAGGAGAGGAAGGCTGGTGTGTGGCTGGCGACAACTGGACGACGGCTAGCTGCAGGCATTGATAGAGAAAGGGTTGTAGACTAGAAGGTGAGCGACTTTGACGAAGAGAAGTGGTGGCTGGTTTTCTGTTCGTGTGGTTGGTGCAACTGCAGGCCGACACAGAGTCGGTGGGCTAGCAACGACTGACGCTGGGCAGCTGGTGCCCTAGTGGTCATAGTGGTGACTGATGCAAACGGAGACAGATGGAGGCTTCGTCAAAGACAGAGTTAGCGCAACCATAGGGGAGATGAAGAGCTGAAGGAGGGAATCGCCTGGTAAGAAAGTCGGCAGCAGCAGAACAGCTGGCGAAGAAGGAAGGTAGTCGCCTTGAACTGGTGTAGGCGGAGCTGGCTGGAGCTTGTACGAGAATTGAGAGAGAAGAAACCTGCAGCTAAACTAGTTAAGAGAGCGCTTTTGTGCATGAGAGCATTCGGGCTGGGGAAGATCTGTTCATCCCATTATTGGTGAAGAAGTGTTGCATCCATTGTTGGCTTTGGTGTGATCGTGGGGTGTGAAGAAGTTGTCGTAGCCTGAGAAAGAAGGTGAAACGCTACTGGGATCTGTCTCTGAGATCGATCTGCAAATCATAAAATGAAGGCATCTCAGCCATGATGGGTGTAAGGTGGCAAATACTCTTTGTTGAATTCCAGTTTACTGTTGGTATATTGTGGTGTCATTTTCGGTGGTTATTAGAAAGCTGGGAATCATTCCCCTACAGCTGTGAGTAGGCTGAATCTGTTGTGGTAGTGAAGGTGCTTCCCGACTGGTTGTCAAGTGTATCGGGGCTGTTTCTATTTAAATCTCTGTTGGGAAGATCTCTCATAATTCTGGGGCCATTGGGCTGTGCTTTTTTTTTTGGGTGTTTGGGCTGAGGATCAAAGAGATAAAGGGGCAGGTACTGTTGCAACCAGAGAGAGGCGAGTTGAGAAGCAAGGCAAGGTTGCCGCCTGTGCGAGTGTGTAGTCGGGGTGTAGATGAGCGAGGGAGATCGCTTGCAGAGGTCTTAATGTCATAATGTTATATGTTTTCTTTGGTTTTGGAAATCATGTGATGATGTATATATGCCATATGCCATCTTTTGCTTTGTGAGTTGTTGGAATCTGAAAGCAGGTTTTCATGAGATCAAGAGTCATCTTGAAATGGTGATGTTGGCAATATATGAAATATGTGATGTGAATGGTCACATGTATATGGGAATCTTTTGAAGATTGTGCTATGCCTACATGTAAGAGGCACTTGGATAAAGGGTCAGGAGATCTATGCTTGGAGCTAGTCATGCTCTTGACTCGTAATTTATGTGCATTCATCAAGCTGAATTTGGGGTTGCTTTGAAGTGAATTGGCATATGTACATGTCGACCAAAATTGAGATGTCATAACCCCCTTGAAGAGTTTTATGTTTTGTTTCCTTGCTGGGATTTGAAGCTACTTGCACAGCCAGAAGTCTCGCACTTGCCCACCGATTCCGCACACGTCACGACAGCATCCAATCTAAAAACTAGATTGAAAGGTGTCGTGCCTATGGACGTTTTGTAAGCAATTCGGTAAGCCCATAGAACTGAGTGAAGTTTCTGTTCCCAATCTGTTCTATGTCCCTCAACAATCTTTGTAAGCGCAGTGCAAAGAGTCTTGTTTGTGCTCTCAGCTTGACCATTTGCTTGCGGCGGGTGATAAGGCACTGACCTCTTATGGATGATTGTAAAGTCTTCCAAAAGAAAGGTAATGACTTCATTGATAAAATGCACACCTTGGTCACTCACAATCTCAATAGGTAAACCGTAGCGTTAAACACATGTTCGTATAAAAACTTTGCAGTGGTCCTAGCATCGTTTTTTACTGTGGCTTTTGCTTCTACCCACTTCGTAAGATAATCTGTGGCTACAATGATATACTCAGCATGTGTATGGCATGCTGGTGGTTTAATCGATCCCACAAAATCAATTCCCCATTTTGCAAAAGCTCTAACCCCCATAATTGGTCTCAATGGCATGTCCTCATACTTGGTAGGAGGTTTGGTTCTTTGACATTGATCACATTGTTTGACATACTCTGTTGCATCATGAAAAAGTGTAGGCCACCATAGTCCTGACCATAGTATAAGTTTGGCAGTTGTTTCTCCACAGAAATGTCCACCCCCAACTCCTGAATGTGCATGAGTCAATACGCTAAGGTAGTCACTCTCACAAACACAAGTCCGTAGGTTTCCATCTTTGCCCCTTTTGTACAGCTGGCCTTCAATAATCAAAAAACTCATTGCTTCTACCTCTATGGCTCTCTTTCTATGCCTAGGCATCTTATCGTCTGTATGACCCTGCGTCAAATACTTCACAATGTACGAACTCCAATTGGGTGTTGTTGAAATATAAAATAGAGTCACATGAGGAATGGGTTTTCTTTTGTTGACAAATTTTACAAGTCCGTACATACTCTTCTGTATCAGCATGAAGTGTTGGCCACCAATATCCTTCCCACAAAACTCTTTTAACCGTATCCTTTCCAGAGACATGTCTGCCTCCTAAGCTCACGTGGACATATGAGATAATCTCATCATATTGATCAGGGTCAGGGCATAGATGAAGTATTCCATCTTTTTCCAATTTATACAATCGTCCAGAAAGAAGTTTATAAGGAGCACAATGTTCTAAGGTCATTATCTTTTCATTGGTTGGACTAATGGAGTTAACAAATCCTGTCGTTAAAACTTGAATGATGGGTTCTGCCCATCTTGGTGCTGTCTCAACCAAGAATAGAGTAGCATCAGGAATATCATCATCTATACCAATGGGTGCTTCTCCTGAAGTTATCCTGGAAAGATGATCAGCCCGCTGATGCATTTTTCCCTTCTTTACCGCTACTTCAAATTCAAATTCAAGTAGAATAACAAATCAGCGTACAATCCTTCCGGTTGCACATGGCTTGTTCACAAGGTAAAGCAAAGCTTGATGATCTACGAAGAATGTAAATTTGTTGGCCAAAAGGTAATGCCGAAACTTCTTCACAGCATAGATCATAGCTAAGCCTTCTCTTTCTGTGGTGGTGTAGTTCTTTTCAGCACTATTCAACTGGCAGCTAGCATATGAGACTTGAAAGTCCATTTTGTTCTCGCCTGGTTGAGCTAAAATACAGCCAATTGCAAAAGCCGAAGCATCTATATGTACGTGGAATAAATTATCCCGATCCGGCGACCTGAGAATAGGTGCCGTCACTAATGCTTTCTTCAGCTTTTTAAAGGCTTCTTCACAATCCTCTGTCCATTCAAATACAACAACGAGTGCGTACAATGGCCGTGCTATTTCAGCGTACATGTAGATAAATCTACGATAGTAGCCGCAATGACCCATGAAAACTTGTACCCCTTTTACATTGTAAGGTCTAGGTAGCTCAACAATAACAGCTATCTTTTCCGCATCCGTGGATATACCATTCCTAGACACAATGTGGCCTAGAATCTTCCCTTGCCTAACCATAAACTTGCATTTATCAGGGTTAAGGCATATGCGATACACTCTGCATTTCTCAAAGATTTTTTTGAGATGCTCTATGTGTTCTTCTCTGTCTATGGAATGCACACACAAGTCATCCATGAATATTTCAAGAAATAATCGCAGGTATTCTTTGAACGCATGGCTCATCAGCCTCTGAAAGGTGGCTGGAGCGTTAGTCAAACCAAAAGGCATGACTCTATATGCAAACACTCCCCATTCTGTAGCAAATGCGGTTTTGTGTTGATCCTTGGGATCAATAGATACCTAGTTGTACCCAAAAATCCATCCAGAAAACTGTATGCCTTCTTACCAGCTACCCTCTCCAATACATGATCAGTGAGTGGAAGCGGATAGTGGTCCCGGACAGTAGCAGCATTTACTTTCTTTAGATTGACACATACTCGTAGTTTTCCATTCTTCTTAGGTACTACCACAATCGATGAAACCCATTCTGTATGTTCAATCTCATAAATAAATTCAGCCCCGCTAACAGCTTGTCAATCTCTTCTTTGATCTTTTTGGCAAAATTATCGTTATACGTATAAGGACGTTGCTTGGACGGCTTGGCATCTTCTCGCATGGGAATTGTATGCTGGCAGATCTTTGGATCTACCCCTTTAAGGTCTTTGTAACTCCAAGAAAATATATCACGATACTCTCTCAGAGTAGAGATTAGCAATTGTTCCTCCGCTTGGGTTAAGTCTGTGGCAATCCACACGTTACGTGGCTCTTCGCTTGGTTCTGCCAGGTCTATTTTCTTGGCATCCTCAGGGCCATCATAGGAAACTCCTGGTTCCTCAGGTTTCTGTCGAATAGGTTGTTGCAAGACTATTTTTCGATCTTGTATGGTGAATTTCTTGAAGTTTGAGGGGATATTTGTGGTATCCTCTTCTTCCTTTGAGTCATCACTCATGGAAGACCATGCTGCTTTTAGCATTCTCTTCCATTCTTGCACTAGAGCTTTACGCTCCACTCTCGTCATGGTGCTTTGTTCAGTCTTGACGATGCACTGAAGCCTTAGATTTTAGCTTCGGTTTCTGTTTCCTCTTCTTCTTTGGGTTGTCACTCTCCTTCTCGTTTAGCTTTTGCACTAATTGAAAGTCGTATCTCCATTTCATCTCATCTTTGATGCAATCATCAGCTCCCAAGTAGTACAAGTACTCGTTCTTTCCTACAAAGGTTGGAGGTGGAATAAAGTCTTCTTTATCCACATCTTCTCTTTCTTTTTGTTGTTGTTGTCTCTTTTCCTTGACTTCCTGTTTGCGAAACTTCCGGTGACTCTTGGAAAACTTACGTTTCGGTTTGTCACTAGGAATACTCAGCAAGACTTCTCTGCCCTTTAACAACAATCTTATCTTCTCTACCTCTGATTCAGGGACTATGGCATCGTCATCAGAATCCTTCCCATCAGAGGATTCTAAGCATCTATCCTCATCTCCTTCGTCAGCTGAGCTATACTCAAGAGGGGATACTTCCTCTACAGATACCATCATATCTCCTAGCAATAATGATTTGTTTGCTTCATACCTAGGGGCTTCTTGAGGTTCCTCTGCATAGATCGGTCTTAGCATTCTTACGGGAATAATGTCATACCCATCTGGATCACAGAACTGTGTTTGCCTTGGCAATGCACAAGTGTCTATGGTAGCTAAAACATGGTTCCATTCTAAGGGATCTATCAAGTTATCAGGAAAAGGTATAGGGATATACACCTCATCCGTCACACTTCTGTCTATGGTAACATTTCCAAGTTGTAAGTCTCGACAAGATGCTCCACAGATCCATAGATCAGCTCTTTCGTCAGACATAGTTGCTCCCGATGCTTCTGAAGAAGTAGAATCAAACTCATCCACACGAGAGTGGGTCACATCTTGATAAGCATGGTTTTTCAGATTCACCCTCGTGGTTACATTCTCATGTCTGAGGTACAAGTAATTGTAACCCCAGTCTTGAATCATTTTGAATTGACGCATGAATGGCCTTCCTAGGATCACTTCGTAATTTGTGTTCTTGCCAAAGTCTATAATAGCAAAGGTATGTCCGTACTCAATGCCATATGACTTGACTATAACGTTCTGAAGCAATCCTATGGGACTCTCTAGATTTCCGTCTGCCAATTGCAAACTCATCCTTGTACTTCTAACTGCAGGTTTTTCCCACATTTCCCATACAGTTTTAGTTGCTATACTCACCCCTGCTCTGCTATCTAGAATAGCTATAGATTTAATCTTGTTGATCTCCACAGGAAGCGTAGTATTTGCTTCATCGTCTTCACAATGCTTGCCAACTTTGTTCATAGGAACCGGAATTGTTTGCTTAAGCATTAGCTCAGAAGCCTTTGCCTTCAACAACTCCTTAACCTGAATGTTCTAGTTCCACAATCCTTGCTCAGTCAATTGTGTAGCCACTTCTCCCCACAATCTTGGCCTAAGCTTTAAGAACTCTGCGAGTGGAATGGTACACGTAACTGGTGCCGACATTAAAGCTTGCAAACTCCCTATGTCTCGTTCCTGATGAGGTTGTCGTGTCATTGATGGTACTCGCATGATTTGGCTATGTGCTTCGTACAGTCCTAAATCTGAGGGCAGTGTCTTGAATGTGAGCTTGTTGCTCCAAGCTGAGACAACAGTCTGAGCATCATCTGGTAGAGATAAAGCATCTAATTCTTGAACCCTTTGATTTGAGAATTCTACTATAGAAAACGGTGGTGACTTGTCAGAAGATGCAAGATCCTCAACTTGTTTTTGCACCGCTTCCCACATCTCCCTTGCTACTGCTTCCTCTATTTCAGGAATTTCATCTCCAAAATCCGCGGTAGTCAAATGGTTTTGACTCGTCTGCATTGGTATGAGGTAAATCATCTCCTTCAGGCATTTCTGGGAAATGTAGAGATACAACTTCACTTCCCTTTTCCATGCTTGGCGTGGCTTCTGGTATCGTCTCTAAGTTAGGCTTCAGAGAAGCAGGTCCTCTTGCATACATAGGTGGTGGGCCATCTATTAGAGTCTGAGTATCCCTAATCAACTGCTTATGGATAGCCAAGTTGATTGTCTCTTCATGAGGGTTGGGATATGCTTGCAGCTTCTTAGGCAGCTCCGTCAGAGCTGTGATCCTACTATTATATGCTTGAAGTGCTGCATCTAAAGCTCGTACACCTTATCCACAAGGACTGATCCTCCTGAGCTTTCCTCAGACTCAGATGCTTTTCCCTTTTGCTCATTTTGAGTTTTCTCTCCTATTTGTTTCGTTTTCAACATTCCTTCTAGCTCTTTTGGGATAGAGTTTCCTCCATCAGAGCTCTTCTGCTCCTTCGACTTCTTACTCCCGTTGCTGCATGGTTTACGTCGAGTTGATTTCTTTCTCTCTTTTCCAACTTTGGATAGAACCTTAATCTCCAAGGGTTTCTCAACAACCTCTTTGACATTCTTTTGCGTTTGGGCTCTAGTACTACTCTTAGTGACACTAGTTCGTTCTCCTCCTCAGATGTCGTGGGTGAGGGAATCACTTCAACATAGTTGAGGGGCGCTTTAGCTTTTTGTGCTGTCGGATCCGCAGGCTTCAACAAGCAATCCTTTGGTAGATGGTCAATGCTACACACTTGGCAAAACCTCTCTCTAGGTGGAAACGTAGATGTTGTGCCTATGTTAGCTAAGAGGGGTCATTTCTTGTTTGGACATTCTCTCGCCCAATGTGGTCCACCACATTCATAACATGGTCCTGTTTGTTGCGTGGGGTACAATCTCTTTGTAGGATATGGTCCTGGATAACCTTGAGTCTTGGTTGGCTGAGATCCTATAAGCATCAAAGAGCTTGGGTCTCCATTAAAGTCATGAACTAGGCTTGGTCCGGTTGGGTTCTCAAAGTAAGGTTCGACAAGAGGATGCTCCATTTTGATGTAGTATGGTTGAGAGCTAACCATCTCCATTCCTAATTCAGGATTCTCATATTCCACATATCTAAAGGAAGTTGTGCCAGGTGGAGGAGGTTGAGCTCCTAGCACCGGTCGTGCTTGGTCTTGAGCAACTAAGGTTCTCTCATGGTTCACAACTTGCTGCCTAGGTGCAGAGTTGGCTGCTTGTTCCCTTTTATCCTTGCAATGTGATTGCAGTCCAAAGTCACATGTGTGTAGTTCCATTTACAAAGCTGGCACCACTTCTTTGTTGGTTGATTGCCAACCAATGGTGAGAAGGTTGGGCACTGCTCGGTTTTATGGCTACCTCCACATCCTCCACAGACATAGGGGCCTGTAGGTACAGTATGCATGTATGATGGTTGGGGTCGGTAGGAAGGTCTGTAGTATTGCCCCATCTTTTTCAATACTATCTCGGTAATCTGATCTGGATTAACTAATGACACACTAGAGTCAGAGCCCTTCCCAGAGCTACGTTTATCATCCAGATGACTATCTTGGTTTCCCATGCCAGTCATGTCAAAGTTATCATCGTAATCCATGGCATCCATGCAACACTCATTGAAGATAGCATGCTTCTTTGCGTACAAGTACTGAGCGTGAAGCGTCTTGTTTCGTAAGCCTTCCAGGAAGATAGAAATTAATCTTCCTTGGCTTGGCTTCTCATCGTCAGGGCATCGATTGATGTACTGCTTTAGCCTATTTACGCAATCTCGCACAGATTCTTGATCTTTTTGCTTAAAAGCATAAATTTGAGCTACCGCATTGTGCTTAATTCCCATTTTTGAAAATGCAGCTATAAAGCTCTTTTCCAGCCCATCGAAAGATCGCTTTGCCTCTGGCTCTAAAGTCTGAAACCATGATAAAGACTTACTCTCTAGCATCAAGCCAAATCCTTCGATTTGCGTATGCGTATCCGTGACTTGCTCCGCATGTATAGCTTGCTTAAAAGCTGCTATATGGTCATATGGGTCACCGGATCCGTCATACTTCTTGACCAGCTTTTGCAGCGCAGATGGTCTCACTTTTCTAGAATATTCATCGTCATATCTCCTATATGAGTCTTGGCCTCTAACTCTAGGCTCTTCAAATGTCAGGTCTATGGGGTTCTCTTGGAGGTACATATTCACTTGCTCGTGGTCTTTCTTCTCCCCTAGATTCTCTAATAGCCTCGGGTCTCCTTGTAGGATCAATCGTTGGAAAGATTGGTCCTTTAGCAGTTGTTCGCATGGAAGGTGCTGGTCGAGCCACACTTGGGGTTCTAGCCCATGGTGGTGCTAGTGTTTCTCCTCGAAAGGCAGATTCATCTGGACGTGCCGTGTCTAAGGTAGACACCTCAGTGAAAAGGGGCCTTCCTTTCCATGTCATTTCCCTAACCTCAGGCCATTCAAGGGTTCTAAAGTCGTTCCCCCATCTATCATGAACACGCTTAGTGAAACCTTCTAGATGCTCTACAGTTATTGTATGCGTGACTAGAAGCTCTAAGCTTGGGTGCTTAGTGGTTGCATAGTAGGTTTCTACCACATCCCTATACACCTCTTTAATTGGGTTTGATAGATTTTAACTACTGGAATTTCTTTTACTATGTCCCATGGGTTTTTCTTGGTCTCTTTTTCTTTTCCCGTTCTTTCTCTATCCTCCCAATTCCGGTCAGAAAATAATTCTTCAAGTAAAGAAATGGGCGTACCAGGTCTGTGCGATGTTCCTGGCACATTTGGGTCCGATGGAAGCTCCTTCTTCTGCTTTGCTTGTGCGCTAGGTTGAAGTACACCCAAAGCATCCACTTGTTCAGGATTTTTGGTGACCTCGTAGCGTACTCCATTTCTACCCATGTACATATCGTCCTGGTAGTTTACCCATGGTGCTGGTTCAAACGCAGAATGAATGTCTGCAATTTTAACAACAAACCGGCTCATTGGATCTTTTTAGATCTTACCGCCATGTGCATTTGTATATACAAGAAATGGAGTCTCATGTTGTCAATCAACTCCCCATCTGGGATTTCAAATGGATTAGCAGAATTTGCCATACCAATGGGTGTGGATGGTCTATTCATGCCAAATGACTCGTTTACGTCCATTGAAATATCACTCTCGGTTCTTGAGAGGCTCTCTGCTTGAGACTCTGAAGATGTCTCGATAATGCTCTCCAAGTTGCCAACAACCGATTGAGAGCCACTCCCTTGAGTGGTTACCCTAGATGGTGCACTAGTGTTACGTCCCCCTAGTATTGTTCCCGAGCGTAGATGCATATGCTATTTTTAGCACGTTGCAGTGTCCAGGTTTTTTTTTTAAACATATATATATATATATATATATATATATATATATATATATTCTTTTTCTAATAAACCCTACCTAACCACTAAATGTAACTAACATGAATATGTGTGTGCAAATACATTATTTTTTTATTTTTTTAATAATTATACAAAAATACGAATTATGCTAAAAATACTAATTATGCAAAAAATTATAGAAATTTAAAAAAATACAGAATATGCAAAAAAATATAGAATCCAAAGAAAATATATAATTTATATATTTTTTAATTATTATTTTTAATTATTATTATTTTTAAATGCAAAAAACTTAAAAAATTGCCTAGTATGCAGAAATTGCAGATTTTAAAAAATTAAAGATTAACAAAAATAAAAAATAAAAAATAAAAAATAAAACACTAACCTTATCTCTTCCGCTTTTTGCGCCGGCACCTTATCGCCTCCGCTCTTTTTGCTGCGGCCACCTTATCGCCTCTGCTCTCTCTGCTGCTGCGGGTGGGCGGTGCTGGGCACGTTGGGCTGTGTCGCCCCGGGGCTGCTGGCCGAGAACGGTGTGAAGTTCGGTGACACGCTCAGAGTATTCTCGCCATCTATCCTGTCAACTGACCCGGAGACATTCGCCAAGAACCGGAAGCTAGAGGTGATTCACGCCCTTTGGGCAATGTTGGGCGCCTTGGGCTGCGTAACCCCAGAGCTCCTGGCCAAGAACGGCGTGAAGTTTGGCGAGGCCGTGTGGTTCAAGGCCGGCTCGCAGATCTTCTCGGACGGCGGCCTAAATTACCTTGGCAACCCAAGCCTGGTCCATGCGCAGAGCATATTGGCCATGTGGGCGTGCCAGGTGATCCTGATGGGCACCGTGGAGGATCACAGAGTTGCAGGCGGGCCTCTTGGTGAGGTCATAGACCCCGTCTGCCCTGGTGGAAGCTTCGACCCGTTGGGCTTGGCTGACGATCCCGAGGCCTTCGCCGAGCTGAAAGTGAAGGAGATTAAGAGCAGCACTCTTCGCCCGCTAGAGCTTCCCTGTAGAGTCTAATTATCCTACTCCTAGTAATCTTTAGATTGTAATGGCTGCCAAGGGTCCTCAACCAATCGTAGGTCGTATCCCACAGTGGCGCCAATGGAAAGACGGTGGTCGTCTCCCTACGTATGCAATATGGGCAAGTAGACTACGCTCCTAGCTCACCAATGAAATGATAAACACTCCTTTCATTGCTAGGGGATTCAACCCGGTAGGTGCATGGAAGCTTATCCCTTTCGGGAGAGGATGCTATGAACACCACTACCTTGACATAGACTTTACACACACAAGCTCAATCTTGCCATAGCTCATTCACTCATCAATCTTCTCATTCATGCATCCAATACAAGAAGAAAGCTAAGCTAATGCACACACAAGCTCACTCATAAGCACACAAGCTCAAAGCACACTTCATTCTCAAGCACCTACTTCCCTAGCATGCACACAAACCTTGAAGCTTAATGGAACTTGAAATAAACATGCATTCTCATTCACTACTCAAGCAATGCCTTGCCCATGGATAAGCTACAAGCTATGGAGAAGCTTAAGCTTGAATCCACTAGCACACAAAGCCTAATAGAGAACCCACAAGCATAAACAAAGAAGCATGCATACTAGAGAATAGAGATGAGAAGAGAGAAAAAACATCATCTCATTGCATTGAATTAGAAGAGCATTGCTTATACAATAGTGTAGATGGGGAGAGAGAAGAGCTTGCACCTCTATAAACAAGAGGGAGAGCTAGTCTCAAGAGAGCTCAAACAGCCCATGGCAATGTGTCTATGAGCTCTCAAATGAGCCACTATTTATACTAAAACTCCTAAAACTCCCAAAACTTCCTATGTGGGATTATTCTCAAGCCCACTCCCACACTCATCTATAACTTGGAACTCTCTACAAGAGCCCTAAATAAGAATGTCAAGTCTCTTGTTTTCCTGCTTCTATCTTTGTGTTGCATCCTTGCATTGATCACCACTCGTCACGCAACACCATCGGCGGCCCAATGTACCCCACATCTGCTCATGGAATTATCGGCGTCCCAAGTTACCCATATCAACATAGAGAGTCATCAACGTCTCGAGATGAGTCACATATGTCCATCCGTAAACCATCAGGTTGGCTGTATAAATCACCTAAAGTACGGAACTAGAGAAAGAAATGCCAACAAAGGAAAAATCCAAATTTCCTTAATCCGAACAACACAACAAGATAAACTCGTTGAACTCTAAAGAAAGAGATTACAACAAATGAATATGCCGATGAGATTACACTTATCAAAACATATAGGCTATAGATAAATCAAGTTTATCTAAAGAATGCTTTGAATGTTGAGGTTAACATGCCAAGTGATGTAAGCAAAGCAACAATCTTGAGCCCAAATTATTCCATAAGATAATATATGCGAGGAATCGCTAGTGTCCCATACCACCATGAGACCACCCATACATACCTTATTAATTTGAAACTCCCTAGTATGCCGTCTAGGAAATATGAATAAAATCCTATATAAAAGAGGAATAAGATGGCCTTATCCCAGACTTTCATATACCAAAACCTGTCTCTATATTCTTGAGACTACATCAAGGAATAACTCTTTCTCCGAGTACATCATTAAAAAAGAATTTTGAATTATTGGCACCTTTCTAATGAGAACTACCCAATAAACATAATAAAGCTGGGGTAGAAAAATAACTCACCTAGATGCATAAGCAACTAGGTATCCAAGTTGGAATATGTACAAGAGTACAAGGAATATACTCCAAAATTACGTGTAAAAAACGAAGGCAAATGCTATCTTCAAAGCAAATGATATTATCCCAAAAGATCAAAAGATCCTAATAAAACCATGGGTAAAAGCATAGAAGTTCCTCGAATCCATGAAAATCATAGTTGATCATAACAATCAATGCATGCCATCTAATGGTCATTAATTATGCCAAAAGAAGCATTAAAATTGGTGGCCAATTTATCCGGAGTATATGAATGTGGTGTCGTTCAAGCAAAGCTCCAAAGTAAGCAAGTGAAACACATGTATGTAACACTCAATAAAAAACCCCTAAACACAAGTGATCTAAGCAAAATTTGATGAGTCCAAATAAATGTTAGAAAACATCCAATAAAATCCACCATGATAGAATTTGTCTTAGGCTTAGGAGGTAGAAAATGGATAGAATATCTTCGAAAAACCCGCAAAAATGCATAAAAATATATTTTTAACCAGACAAATGCTCAAATAATTTCTAAAAAATTAGAAAAAAATTCTTAAAAATTGTAGAAATTCAGGAAATCCATTCTACCAAAAATATAAGCAATAAAATATGTGGTATTTTGGTAAAAATTTCCATTAATGCTTATTTTAAACCATAAAAAATAGAAAAAAATAGCATTAAACTCACGAAATTCCCCCGCAATGTCGATTCATCCATGGAGTAGTGGTAACACGCGTTCCAACTGCCATATCGATGATCCACGTGTAAATGATCAACAAAAATCAACAAAATAATATTTTTATTTAGTAAATATTAAAATCTACTTCAAAAAATGCTAAAAATTATAATAAGAAAGAAAAAATAATAACAATTAACTAGAGATTGCTCTAATACCATTGTTAAAATCCTAAGATATCTCTAGATAATTGTTATGCATAAACATGCATAAATCAGGCATAAACTCATCCACCCGACCATGTAAGATTCCTCCCCAGCCTCTCAAAATGTCCAGCATATTCCCCTGTAATCAATTCCCTTTTCTAAAATATAAGAGATCTTGTCTCTGCCTGTTTTAACCTAGAGAGAGAAAATATTCTAGAGAGAGAATATTCAGATTTTGAATATTTTTGGAACTAATTGGAAATAGGTATAAAGAACCTTAGTCTAAGGGTCTAGATTTTCAGAAATCTTTGGACTATGGTCCAATTAAGGTTCCTAGGGGCCAATAGCATCAATCCATGTGTAGGGAGGAGATAAATCCAATTTTGTAAAAGAAGATACCCAAAAATGAGTAAATGCTCACATAAGATGAAGAGTTGAAAATGTACAAGGTTTATTAGTAAAAAACTATGAGCAATATTAAAAATATTAGATATTTTAGGTATAATGATTCCATTTTGACACATATGTAAGGAAGGGGAGTTCTTTAAAGGAGGTGCATATTTCACATAAGATGAAGACTTGAAAATGTACAAGGTTTATTAGTAAAAAAACTATGAGCAATATTAAAAATATGAGATATTTTGGGTATCCAAAAATGAGTAAATGCTCACACAAGATGAAGAGTTGAAAATGTAAAAGGTTTATTAGTAAAAAACTATGAGCAATATTAAAAATATGAGATATTTTGGGTATAATGATTCCAGTTTGACACATATGTAAGGAAGGGGAGTTCTTTAAAGGAGGTGCATATTTCACATGCTTGAATGAGTTTTAAACTCATAAAAATTGAGATATTTCATCTCTCCTCTCTCCTCATTCAAGTCTAGTTCCAAAAAGTTAGCCTAACTGACCTAAAAATGGTCACAAAATAACCAAACTGACTTGGAAAATTCTAGAATCAGTTTGTTTAGTTAGGAGCTCAATTTTTCCTAAAAATAGAAGCCTCCTCTTGTTGAAAAAAATATAGTGTCTTATGCATTGTTACTCTACTCCACCTAAGCCAAGAACTGTGAATTCTTTAATAATTCACTAGTTTTTGACACTTCTCCCTTTCTTCAATCCCCATTGGTGGCTCCATCAACATACTAAACTAATTGATTGGTTGGGGGCCTCTACCGTGAACAAAGAATCAAGCAATTTGTAAGGTAAGTATGGTGAATTTTGATCTTTCTATAATTTCTCAAGGTTTCTCTCTTCTCAACCCCTCTCAAGCTTGAGAAGCTTAATTGGTATGGTTTTTGAAATGCTATTGAAGTTAATTAATTAATGATAGTAAAGAATTACATAAATTTCTATTTATGTTTAATTCTAATAGTTTTTTCTCTCTCTCACTTAAGAAATGGCCATACTCATGACCCATTCTCAATCCAAATGAAGCTTTTCATAAAGCTTTTTCTTAATCCAAGATTAATCTATGCTTGAGAATAAATTAATAGTTTTTTCTATGCTTTTAGTTTATGATTATTTTTTATTTAATCCATTAAGGGTTAATGATCCAATTAGGGATCATTCTAATCATTCCCTTAAAGATAACCTATCTTTTAAAATAATTGAGATTTATCAGTTATAGTAGCGGAGCTATGGCAAAATTTTATAAAAATTTACACATAAAATAATTTCATTCAAAGCATGAAAAGAGGATTCCCTACCATATTCTAGGAATTATCATCCTAGATTAATTGAAAGAATTTCATAGTAATCATGGAAAAATTAAATTTTTATATTATGCATAAAAGATAAATATTTTATTATAAAAGTGTTACTTTTAGCATAATTGAATTTTATGCATAAGAGGTATACATAAAAGATGAATATTTTATTATAAAAGTATTACTTTTAGTATAATTGAATTTTGTGCATAGAGGCATGCATAAAAGATAAATATTTTATTATAAAAGTATTACTTTTAGCATAATTAAATTTCATGCATAGAAGTATGCATAAAAGATAAATATTTTATTATAAAAGTGTTACTTTTAGCATAATTGAAATTCATGCATAGAGGTATGCATAAAAGATGAATATATTATTATAAAACTATAAAGAAAAAAAATAATTATTTTATTATAAAAATATTATTTTATCATATTGAATTTCGTGCATAGAAATGAAAAAATTAATAAATTATTATTTTATTATAAAACTATTACAAAAAAATGATTATTTTATTATAAAAGTGTTATTTTTATCACAATTGAAATTCTTGCATAGAGGTATGCATAAAAGATGAGTTAGGTTGTGATAAGATGAGTTAGGATGTGATAAGATGTATATGAGATGAGTTAGAATGTGATAAGATGAGTTAGGATGTGATAAGATGTATATGAGATGAGTTAGGATGTGATAAGATGAGTTAGGATGTGATAAGATGTATATGAGATGAGTTAGGATGTGATAAGATGAGTTAGGATGTGATAAGGGGTGTATGAGATGTGATAAGATGTGATAAGATGTATATGAGATAAGTTAGGATGTGATAAGAAGAGTTAAGATGTGATAAGATGTGTATGGGATGAGATAAGAAGTGTATGTGATGAGATAAGATGAATATGGATTGTGATAGGGTGAGAATGGATGTGATGAAAAAGAATAGATGAGAAGGCGTATGGGGTTATATGAATGGGAATGAGGAAATGGATGTATGTATGTGGATGTATCGATGTATGCATGTAGATGTGGATGTATGCATGTGGATGTGGATACAGGTAAGGATGTGATATATGATATGTGATGTGAAGGAATCTGAAGTGATGAGATGGAAAATGATGGGATGGGATGAGTACACATATAACTGGAATGTGGAATAAGCAATGTGGATTGATGAGGGATAATGTGGAAAAATGAGAGTTAATATAGAAACTGTATTTTGTGACTGTTTGTAAATGCTGTTTGTAAATGACTGTTTTATGTCAAGAATGCTGGGAAAGCATTTTGACCATCTTGTGATTAAGGTCGTGGAGACCTAACTGATAAAGTTGCAACTGCTGACGGAGAGTCAATGGAGGACGTCTCGCGTAGCAAGGTCGGCCGAGGTCTTGACGATTAAAATGGTGAGCTTCCGGTACGGTGGATGAGGGGCCAAGGAAGCGGCCTATGAGTGAAGCGCTAGGTCACCTGCGAAGGATCCTAGAGGGTACTGACCATACGGTGCTCGGGCTCTGGGTCGCCCAGGCTACCCACGCGTGCGTCGAGGAAGATATTGGAACAAGGAGTAAGAGTTGTTTTCTGAAACCGGGCATGGATCTGGTTGACTGACCTTGCTGGTCCTCAACGGATGAGTCCATGGCTCTTTATATGGATCTGTTGGTTGATCTTGCTGATCTTCAACGAGAGTCCATCTTGATAAGTGATTATATTGCCGAGTATTATGGGCTAGGAACTATTGAAACGGCCCCTGAGTGGACAGGTGGTGAGCGTCCTAGTTGCCAATGATGCCATAGATACTCTGATGAAGGAATGATGGAAAAATTAAGAATCAACCGGATAAATTGGAAGATGGTGATCAGTGATACTATGGTTTTATTAAAGGATTGTTTTAAAACTGGTTGAATCTGTGAAAAGGCAATTTCATATTGGGTGTGTAAGTGGTGTGACTAGTTTTATTTTTGCATGAACTTCCGGCTAGGGGGCCTTGGAACTCTTTTCCTTGGTACTCGGGACAAAACCTAACCAAATTCTTAATTGGTCCCATCACTATAGTGGTTGGGCGGTTGGCTAACCCATGGGACTGGATGGGGTTAGGCTGGACTGATGGATCCGTAAATCGAGACTCAACTTTTGTTATTACGATAGATAAAGTAAATCCCGGACAGTAATTATTCTATGGATAGGAATCAACGGCTGTGCCTCTTGAATGGGGAAAAAAGCGTTGATCCCAATGATCCAAGTGCAAGTTTCTTCCTTGATCTGATCAAGTATCTTGAAGATGCAATTGGATCAGCTTGATCAGAAATGATCTTGACTACGTTAGAGTAAAAAGTTTTCCTGGTGGAATCACCCGTGCTTTTCGGTAAAGGAAGTTTTTTCGGGTTTGGTTTTGGAACAACCGACGGATTAGTCTCTTATCCGGATATCCGTGGGTGAGGCCCCGAATGTGGGACTCCTGTCCCGCGCGAGAAGTGCTACTTCCGCTGCCAGTATCCTGAATCCGTTGCTCGGTGGGAACAGGGATCTCACAGACCACCCCCGAGCCCAAGGGATGCACACATGAATTATAATGAAGTACATTATACCTTTACCTTGATGTCCCATACCATCAAGAGGTATAACTCCAATCCAGTAGCATGTAGCTATAGTGTGAAATGGTAGGTGAGTAGTTATGATCCTCTACAACACAAGAAACCTAGCCTCAAGATAACATCAAGAGACCATAGCCTAAGCCTCCCTTGAGTGTGCCCCATGCCCCTATTATATAGGAGGGCCCTCA
>NC_141081.1:39513017-39620517 GCF_041138505.1 Cibotium barometz | reverse complement strand
AACCCCGCCCTAGGTGACCATAAGATGTGTACACCTTTATTATTGTACACCTTTTTTTTTGTAAAGATTACATACTTTGGTTATATGTGAACATTTTGATCCTACTATTGATATGTATTTTGTGTGTTTGTATAACTTTATAAACTTATTAATTTAATACAAATGGAGCTCATGTCTCGTACAACCTCAAGGATTAGATGCTTTGTAATTACAAATGTAGACGAACAAATCAAGGATGGCAGCTTGTTAATAAAAGTACTTTTTATGCTGGCATATGGTCGGTAACGCGGCCAGTGTATGTTCGTATCCTATTCGTATTCCCATAGAATCGGGTGGCATTTGTCGTTAACGCGGCAAGTTGGTGTCGTCCGCTAGTGCATATATTATTTTTTGCATATTGCGGCATTTGATCGTTAACGTGGTCGAAAAAATATTGTAAATTTGCTTGCATATTACGGCATATGATCGTTAACGCGGTCGAAAAAATGTCGTAAATTTGTTTGATTTGACTTGTATTGTTTTTATTGTGTTTGATCCATGCGATACTTGGTTGCTAATGCGGCATGAGTATTTCATGGATCAAAGTTTACATCATATTGTCTAAACGTTTTATTTTATAATATCGTGATTCGTAACTCGAAAAAATGAATCTCTCTCTCTTCCTACCCCCTCTCTCTCTCATGATACACTTCACAACTCTTTCTCTCTCTCTCTCTCTCATGATACACTTCACAACACGATAGATGTGTAGATAAGGATTTCTTTTTTTTTCTCTTAAAATATACATAATTCTTAATAATTTCTTTTTTCTCCCTCTATTTACTTAAAAATTAAAACAGTACATTATTTTCCTCTTTAGGAACTCACAAAAATATTAAAAATATCATCTAATGTTTCTTCTCTCTATCTGTCACAACTCCCTCTCTTCCTCTCCTCTCTCTCTCTCTCTCTCTCTCTCTCTCTCATGATACACTTCACAACTCTCTCTCTCTCTCTCTCTCTCTCATGATACACTTCACAACTCTCTCTCTATCACGATAGGTGTGTAGATGAGGAGTGCTTTAGGAATACAAAACATTATTTTCCTCTCTTTACGAACTCACAAAACTATTAAAAATGTCATCTAATGTTCTCTCTCTCTCTATCTGTCACACCTCTCTCTTCCTCCCCCTCTCTCTCTCTCTCTCTCTCTCTCTCTCTCTCTCATAATACCCTTCACAACTCTCTCTTTCTCTCTCTGTCACTCACGATAGGTGTGTAGATGAGGAGTGCAACATGTATACACTTGATAAGTAATAATGCACTTGTTGCGGTTGTGTAAGATTCCTCCCCAGCCTCTCAAAATGTCCAGCATATTCCCTTGTAATCAATTCCCTCTTCAGAAATATAAGAGATCTTGTCTCTGCCTGTTTTGGCATAGAGAGAGAAAATATTCTAGAGAGAGAATATTCAGATTTTGAATATTTTTGGATAGAAAAATATCTCATCTTATTAAAATGAATTCCCCTGAAACAGAAATTTAGAAAGAATTTTCCAATGTGCAATTGAAATTAATTGGAAATGGGTATAAAGGACCTTAGCCTAAGGGTCTAGATTTTCAAAAATTTTAGATTATGGTCCAATTAAGGTTCCTTTGGGCCAATAAGATCAATCCATGTGTAGGGAGGAGATAAATCCAATTTGTAAAAGAAGATACCCAAAAATGAGTAAATGCTCACATAAGATGAAGAGTTGACTATGTACAAGGTTTATTAGTAAGAAACTATGAGTAATATAAAAAATATGAGATATTTTGCGTATCCAAAAATGAGTAAATGCTCACATAAGATGAAGAGTTGAAAATGTACAAGGTTTATTAGTAAAAAACTATGAGCAATATTAAAAATATGAGATATTTTGGGTATAATAATTCCATTTTGACACATATGTGAGGAAGGGGAGTCCATTAAAGGAGGTGCATATTTCACATGCTTGAATGAGTTTTAAACTCAAAAATAATGTGATATTTTTATCTCTCCTCTCTCTTGAATCAAACCAAATCAAAATAGAACCAAACCGAATCAAAAAGTAACCAAACTAGGTCCAAATCTAGTCCAAATTCAACCAAACTGAATCTAGAAAATTCTAGAATTCAGTTAGCTTTGGTTAGAGCTTCCCTCTCCTATAAATAGAACACGAGTCCTTTGAAAAAAAAAAAGAATTTTACTATACTAGAGTTATGGTGAAATAATGCTAATTTCTACTATTCTCTAAAATTCTCTCCAAATTGAAGAAATTGGAGCTTCCCTCTTTCTTCAATCCCCATTGGTGGCTCCATCAACATACTTAACCAATTGATTGGTTGGGGGCCTCTACCGTGAACAAAGAATCAAGCAACATGTAAGGTAAATGGTGAATTTTGATCTTTTCTATAATTTCTCAATGCTTCTCTCTTCTCAACCCCTCTCAAGCTTGAGAAGCTTAATTGGAATGGTTTTTAAATGCTATTGAAGTTAATTGATGAATGGTAGTGAAGAGTTACATAATTTGATGAATGGTAGTGAAGAGTTACATAATTTGATGAATGCTATTGAAGTTAATTGATTAATGATAGTTAAGAATTACATAAATTTTCATTTATGCTTAATTCTAATGGTTTTATGTAATTTCTCTCTCTCACTCAAGAAATGGTCATACTCATGACCCATTCTCAATCCAATTGAAGCTTTTCATAAAGCTTTTCCTTAATCCAAGATTAATCTATGCTTGAGGCCAAATTAATGGCTTTTTTCTATGCTTTTAGTTTATGTATTTCATGAATATTGATGATTCAATCCATTATTGGGTTAATGATCCAATTAGGGATCATTCTAATCATTTTCTTAATGATAAGCATTATCCTTCAAAATAAATTGAGATTTATCAGTCATAGTAGCAGAGCTATGGCAAAATTTTTATAAAAATTACACATAAAATAATTTTATTCAAAGCATGAAAAGAGAACTTCCTACCATATTCTGGGAATTATCATCCTAGATTAATTGAAAGAATTTTATTGTAATCATGGAGAAATTGATTTTTATGTTATGCATAATTGATGATTATTTTATTGTAAAAGTGTTACTTTTATCATATTTAGATTTCATGCATAGAGGTATGCATAAAAGTTGATTATTTTAATATAAAAATATTTCTTTTATCATATTTGTATTTCATGCATAGAGGTATGCATAAAAGTTGATTATTTTAATATAAAAGTGTTTCTTTTATCATATTTGGATTTCATGCATAGAGGTATGCATAAAATATGATTATTTTATTATAAAAGTGTTACTTTTATCATATTTGGATTTCATGCATAGAGGTATGCATAAAAGTTTATTATTTTATTAAAAAAGTGTTACTTTTATCATATTTGGATTTCATGCATAGAGGTATGCATACAAGTTGATTATTTTATTATAAAAGTGTGACTTTTATCATATTTGGATTTCATGCATAGAGGTATGCATAAAAATTGATTATTTTATTATAAAAGTGTGACTTTTATCATATTTGGATTTCATGCATAGAGGTATGCATAAAAGTTGATTATTTTATTATAAAAGTATGACTTTTATAATATTTGGATTTCATGCATAGAGGTATGCATAAAAGTTGATTATTTTATTATAAAAGTGTGACTTTTATCATATTTGGATTTCATGTATAGAGGTATGCATAAAAATTGATTATTTTATTATAAAAGTGTGACTTTGATTATATTTGGATTTCATGCATAGAGGTATGCATAAAATTGATTATTTTATTATAAAAGTGTGACTTTTACCATATTTGGATTTCATGCATAGAGGTATGCATAAAAGTTGATTATTTTATTATAAAGTGTGACTTTTATCATATTTGGATTTCATGCATAGAGGTATGCATAAAAGTTGATTATTTTATTATAAAAGTGTGACTTTTATCATATTTGGATTCCATGCATAGAGGTATGCATAAAAGTTGATTATTTTATTATAAAAGTGTGACTTTTATTATATTTAAATTTCATGCACAAAGGTATGTATAAAAGTTGATTATTTTATTATAAAAGTGTGACTTTTATTATATTTGAATTTCATGCATAAAGGTATGCATAAAAGTTGATTATTTTATTATAAAAGTGTAACTTTTATTATATTTGGATTTCATGCATAGAGGTATGCATAAAAGATATTCTTTTTATACTAAAAGTGTGATTTTCATCGTAAATGGATTTTATGCATAACTTAGATGCATAAGAGAAATTCTTTTATTCTAAAAGTGTAATTCCTACCAAATTGAATTTATGCATAAAAGACTGATTTTTATTTCGAAAGTGTTAGTCTCCTTAAATGGAATTTATGCATAAATAAATGTGTAGAGAAATCTTATATCAAATATAAGAATTCTCTTAAAAAAGATATGAAATGTGATAAGATGTGATAAGAGGTGTATGAGATGTGATAAGATGTGATAAGATGCGTATGGGAAGTGATAGGATGTGATAAGAGGTGTATGAGATGTGAAAAGATGTGATAAGATGTGTATGAGATGTGATAGAATGTGTTAAGATGAGTTAGGATGTGATAAGATGTATATGGGATGTGTTAGGATGAGAATGGATGTAATATGGTTGTATGAATGTGATGTGGATGTATACATGTAGATGTATATGTATGAATGTGAATGTGGATGTGGATGTATGCATGTAGATATGGATGTGTAGGTATGTATGTGGATGTGTATGTATGAATGAGGAAGTGAAAAATGGATGTATGTATGTATGTGGATGTGGATGTGGATGTATGAATGAGGATGTGAAAATGGATGTATGTATGTAGATGTGGATGTATGGATGTGAATGTGAATGAAGAGGTGGATGTGGATGTATGGATGTAGATACGGATGTGGATGTATATATGTGAATGTGGATGTATGAATGAGGATGTGAAAATGGATGTATGCATGTGAATGTGGATGTATGAATGTGAATGTGGATGTGTGGATGTGGAAATGGAAGTATGGATGTATGAATGTGGATGTGGATGTATGCATGTAGATGCGTATGTATGAATGTGAAACTGGATGTATGATGTGGACGTACGAACATGGATATGTATGTAGAATAATGAATATGAAGGTGTATGTGAGATAATGTATAGTCTATATGAGTGAATGGAGGAGAACGAGTACACATTGAATGGAATGTGGAATAAGTAATGTGGTCCGAGAGTGGATAATATGGAAAGACGAGAGTTCGTTATAGAAACTGTATTTTGTGACTGTTTGTAAATGACTGTTTTATGTCAAGAATGCTGGGGAAGCATTTTGACCGTCTTGAGGATTAAGGTCACGAAGACCGAACTGATAAAGTTGCAACTGCTGACAGAGAGTCAATGGAGGACGTCTCGCGTAGCAAGGTCGATCGAGGTCTTGACCAGCCTCGGTTCGATTTAAATGGTGAGCTTCCGGTACGGTGGATGAGGGACCAAGGAAGCGGCCTATGAGTGAAGCGCTAGGTCACCTGCGAAGGATCCTAGAGGGTGCTGACCATACGGTGCTCGGGCTCTGGGTCGCCGAAGATACCCACACGTGTATCGTGGAAGATATTGGAACAAGGAATAAGAGTTGTTTTCTGAAGCCGGGCATGGATCTGGTTGACTGACCTTGCTGGTCCTCAACGGATGAGTCCATGGCTCTTTTATATGGATCTGTGGGCTGATCTTGCTGATCTTCCACGGAGATTCCATTCTGTTATATGAATATATTGCCGGTTACTATGAGCTAGGAACTATGGAAAAGGCCCCTGAGTGAACAGGTGGTGAGCGTTCTGGTTGCCAATGATGCCATAAGTATACCGAAGAATGAATGACTGGAAATAAGGATTCAACCAGAGACTATGAGGATTGTCATCAGTGACATAATGGTTTCATTAAAGGATTGTTTTAAAGTTAGCTGATGCTAAGAAAAAGGCAATTTCATATTGGGTGTGTAAGTGGTGTGACTAGTTTTATGTTTGCATGATCTTCCGGCTAGGGGGCCTTGGAACTCTTTTCCTTGGTACCCGGGACAAAACCTAAACAAATTCTTAATTGGATCCCATCACTACAGTGGTTGGGCGGTTGGCTAACCCATGGGACTGGATGGGGTTAGGCTGGACTGATGGATCCATAAATCGAGACTCAATTTTTGTTATTACGATAGAAAAAGTAAATCCTGGATAGTAATTGTTCTATGGATAGGAATCAACGGCTGTGCCTCTTGATGGGGAAAAAAGCGTTGATCCCAATGATCCAAGTGCAAGTTTCTTCCTTGATCCGACCGAGTATCTTTATAGGTGCAGTGGGATCAGCGTGATCAGTAATGATCTTGACTACGTTAGAGTAAAAAGTTATCCTGGTGGAATCGCCCGTGCTTTCCGGGTAAGGGAAGTTTTTCCGGGTTCGGTTTTGGAAAAACCGACGGATTAGTCTCTTGTCCGGATATCCGTGGACGAGGCCTCGAGTGTGGGACCTTGCCCCGCGCATGAAGTGCTACTTCCGCTGCTAGTACCCCGAATCCATTGCGCGGTGGGGACAGGGATCTTATAGGTCGTCTCACGTTTGATAATGTATTGCATGATGTTGAGTTCAGTAATATTGTTTGATATTTCATTTTTGTTTGATCATTCATAAGTAATGATACACTTGTTGCTGTTCTCTCACGTTTGATGATGTATTGGATGATGTTGAGTTCATTAAAATTATTTGATATTCCGTTTTTGTTTGAACACTGATAAGTAATGATACACTTGTTTTGTTGTTCTCTCACGTTTGCTTGATGTTGATTTCAGTAATGTTTAATATTCTGTTTTTTGTGTTTAGTAATATTTGCTAGATTTACAAAGACGACCAACATGCTTTCCCCTGAAGAGCGTAAAATCGTTCTACGAGCAATTCGCATTGAAGCATCACAGTGTCACAATGTGCTGATGATGTCGTCAAAAAGATCAATGAGTCTGAGATACTCATGCGAGATCTAATAGACCAGATATGGGAAAATGCACAGCGTCGGCTTCGAAGCGGAGGCAATGCTGAGTTGCTTGATAGACAGAAGATAGCAAATTTCAACCATCAACATATAACACGAACCATTTTGGGGAGCATGCGTGTAGCATGCAATGATCTTAGAGATGCTGCCCCGCCTGAAGCTAATATGCAACGTCTACAGTTATGGGACGTTGTATGGAGCGAGCAAAGAGCCAAGAGCAAGCGCATGAAGGCGCTGGATGCAGAGTCCCTTCCCAAAAGAGTGCGCATTGCCCAGGACGTCGCTACAACGTCCAGCCAGGCAGATGCAAGTGGTACAGGTGTCATTAATCGTACCATCTACAATTCTATGTGCACACACCTCATTGGCATCCCGCACGAGGCTCTGTTCGAAGGGCGAACAATAGGCTCTGGTGTTTTTGGCACAGTAAAAGAGTATATAGTTAAAGGTATATCATTTTTGCCAGAGCACATTACTTTTTGCGGAAAGCACTACAAAGGAGAAGGCAGCGCCAAGTTCGAGAGCTTCCAGGTAGAGCAGGGCATGCAGGTTCTACACCCATCTATTGTCAGGTGTATTGCCTTCACAAAAGAATCTCCTTGGATCACTATTTTCCCATACTATAATGGCGGCTCGCTTGGTGATACTCTTCTGAAGGTCCCCTTCAGATTCAGTGAGTTCACCAGAGCAATTTTCCGTTTGGATCGAGGATGGAGACAACCCCCGCCCGATAATATTCCTTTAAGTCATCTAGAACTTTCTAAAATAAAACAAATAGTATTAACCATGCCACATATTATGCATGCCCTGGTGGAAGGCCTAGCGGGCAGCACATCTGGCAGGAATTGTACATACTGACCTACATCCATTCAATGTAGTGTTGGATTTTACAAAAGAGTTGAAGCCACGCGTAGGTATTATCGATTGGGGATTACTGCTGAGAGCGCCCAAAAAACGGGTGTCTCTCAATTTTGTATTTGAAGCAGACAGGAACCTTGAGAAGGTGGCACAGGCGGTCTCCTACGTAGACAGAGAGCGAAATAAACGGGCGTGGATAGCCCCGGAGCTTTATGATCCGTTTTTGGCAGATGCATACACTCCTGCATCTGCCTTGGGATATTTATTACAAACTTTATATGACTTTTGGCAGAAAGTACAAGAGTTGTGGATGGATAATAGTTCCTATGACAAAGTTACCATGGATACTATTATTTATAGAGTCAAAAATTGGATGTGCCTGCCTAATCGCGATGAGTGAAAATCAATTTTGCAAGTAGTGGAATTTTTTACAAGTAGTGGAATTTTTTAGATCACTAAATACTGACCCAACGAGGGCACAACGTCCTCTTGTAGAGCTATCGGTGTCATTCACCCCAATTTTGTAATGATACAGTATCAGGAGATTAAGTTTCAGGAATGGCACTTTGTTTCTCTCTTCAAAATTTGATGTGTCCATTGTTTGAAATATTATCTCATTGAGTCTTTGCAATATCTCTCTCCTCTTGTGGTGTTTAAGTTTATGTTTTCTCTTCAAAATTTGATGTGCGCGCATTGTTTGAAGTATTTTTGGAGTCAAGTGGATATTTCTCATTGAGTCTTTGCAATACATATCTCCTCTCGTGGTGTTAAACTTTAAGTTTTTGAGGGTAATGGTTAATTTATCTTACGTTGATCTTTACAGTTCATTAAAATCCTAAAGTCATTTATGTTCATGCAGATATGGCAGAGGCGCAAGCAAACGAGCATCAAGAGTTAGCCAAGAAGGCATATGAGCGAATGAAGGCCCTTGCACATGGCCTGACAGCCCGCGAAGCTACAAGAACAGCATGCAGATTGTCGAAATGGACAAATCCTACTTATGTCCACTGGAAAGACATAAACAAACGCGTAACCACAGAGATGATAAAGGAAATATGGCCATGTCCAGATGGCGAGATTAAGAAGGGAAGATGGAAGATTTCACGTTGCACTCACAATGATATCAAAACTAATGCCGAGCGCATTTTCTTGGAGGTGTACGGTCGTCCTCTCCATAACGCCGACGCTCCACTCTATTTTACTAAGATGCTATATGCACAATTTATCCTAGAAACTCCAGTGGACTTCGCCTCCAGAGAGGCCACTGTCAACACCCACAACATACGTGAAGAGACAGTGACATTCACAAGGGAGGAACTTGCTCCTCTCATGGTGGAGGGCGCTGGATTGGAGTTAAACAAGGTCAAAGAAAGCTTAGGGGCATAGCTAGCAGAGAAGGAGAAAGAAGCTGAGCGATTATCTCAAGCGTCAACTCCTCCCCCGGCCAATAGAGGGATTCAAGAGCAGCTCACAAAGATCAGCCAAGATGTGCAGAGCATCTCTTCACGTATTGCTCCTGTGCGCCAAGGAAACCACATCTCTCATTTTTTGATACATCCTGATCTTGTGGGAGTTTCTGCTGAGGCTACTAGTTCCTCCACCCCCCAATGTCCTATATGTTACAAAGTATTCGATGGGTGGAGCGGCCAGTATATACTACCCTGTGGACACTACTACCACTTAATATGTTTAGTGAGGCAAATGCAAAATACTTCCACATGTGCATTGTGCAGTGTCCCAATAAATCAAGGTATTTATACAGTGTTCGGCATGGCTAGCGAATATAAACCACCAGGACCTTTATATGCAACTCCTAGTGCAATTCGTAATTTATTTCAAGATGAAAGCTAAGAAAGACATAAATCCTACTTTTGTATTGATAATTTCTCCAAATACAATCATTTGTACAAGTACTTTTCATAAAATTAATGAAATGACTTCTTCCTCTGTGTCAGTATTTTGCTCCAAAATTCTTTCACCGTTTACTCTCTCGTCTGCTAAATTAAGCTCATCTAAGTTAATGTCTAAATTGTCTTCTATCTCAAGGGTGGTGCACAACGTGCGTCCAACATCAAAGTTCTCGTCTACTACATCATCACAATTGTACATCCATCTGGGCATATCTTCTTCATACTCTTCGCTTTCAATGTCTCGCAAGATCTTTTCATTGCAATACATGTAAACAAGTTTATCTGCTCGATCTGCAAGAAGTCGATTGCGAATAGTACTGTGAATATATTTGTACATGCTCCAGTTTCTTTCTGAGCCTGAGTTTGAAGAGCACTGACTTAGAACCTTCATCGCAAGGTTGCGCAATAAAGCATAATGCTCACCACCATTCATCATCCACCACTTCCATGCAGGTTTCTCTTTAGCCATTTGTTAAACAAGGGAGTTGGAAAATAAACCCTCTTTCAATCGAAATGAGGTCATCTTCTTTATGCACTTTACACGATCATCAACATTATTATAGAAAGTGTTTACCACTTTATAAAAATCTTGCACCACCTCAACGTTGGACATCAAATCCATATTCCAATATTCAGGATCTAACATGTAAGCAGCACTGTGTAGTGGTGGTGAATGCACTCCAATCCATCTAGCATGAAAGTACTTCAATAGGACTTTTCTTTGTCTACTGGAGAATGGTACACGCCATTGCTTTTCCACCACTGAATGCTCTAATTTCTCAAGACACTCCAAACTCCGCTGGACAGTCTACCATTGCATCCATGCTTTCCCGAGATTAGGCGCTCTTTGATCAAGACTTCGTACGGCATACATAATAGGCATCATTACATGGTATGCATCCATCACACTGTTCCACCAACTTCTTCTCGTAAGCGCTCCCTTCAAGACTTTGATTTTCTCTTTCACTTTTTCAAGTTGAGTGCTCTCCCAGTCATGAAATGCCATGCATGTAAATGTTTTGTAAACTGCATCTTTATTTCTAAGAAGAGACTCAAAAGTGTAAAAGTGAGTGCAAAACCTAGTCTCCGCTGGAAGCTTTAACATAACTGACATGCGAGGTCGAAAAATATCTAACACTCTCTGTCTCTTGAGCATGAATCTCACAAGCTGGCGAGCAGTGTCGACGATTGAGGCAAACCACTTGGTATCATCACTTTTATACCAATCTTTTAATACAAGATTCAAACTATGAGTATTACAGCCTACCGGAAAAACATGTGGATATTGTCGCTGTAGGATTTTGGATGCATTTTTGCAATTCTTTGCATTGTCCATGACGACTTGGACTACATTTTTGGCACCCACTTCCTCTATCACAGAGCCAATGACTTGAGCAATGTAAGCCCCAGTTTTGATTGAACCAGCTGAATCCACGGCACGAATGAAAGTCTCACCTCTAGGTGAAATAACCATTATATTAATTAATGGTTTTCTTGGTACATTAGACCATCCATCACTTACTATACTACATCCAGAAAGCTCTATATTGCTAAGAATTATTCTTTGTACACGTTCTTTTACTTGCGCATAATATTTCTCTAATAGATCATTTCGCATAGCATGGTACGTAAGTGGTGAAAACCCTGGTCCAAACTCACCAATTTTCTTCCATGCTCTCTTCCAATGCTCACTGTCCACCATCATCATAGCACTCCCAGAAAAGTAAATCGCTTCAGCAAGGGCGAGTTGTGCATCATCGAGTTGACCTTGACGTAGGCTTTCTTGCAATGAAGTTTGACGCATGGGTATATTTCCTACGTCAAAGTTTCACTTGCAGGAAGATGCACTGGGTAGATTACTTTCTGGTTGCACATTGCCGTTCGGAGTACAAGTAGGCGATGTAGCGGGAGTTTGATGATTAGAACAACAGTGTTCTTGCTGCCTTGATACATTAACGGTAGGAGTGTCATGTTTTCTTGAATCTTTCTTTTGAATTTCTTCTCTTATGCGTTTGGCCACTACAGGTGCAGAGGGGTGGGTACATGACTTTTTCTTCGGTCCGCCTAAAAAGTGTTCTCTTAGTCGAGGCGCCCCACCTGATTTTACTGCATGGCATAGCTTACACTCCCAATCTATGAATCGATCACCAACGTTAATTGCATATTGCCACTCTATCCCAGGTGCCTTTTTTTTCCTGCTATTTGAAATTTGGACTCTATTGGAGGTATCACTGGATCCAACATTGTCCTCCATCTGAACAAATAACCTATTCAACCAAGCATATAACAATGAATACACAAATGAAAAAACACCAAAGTCACTCACGTATTACAAAACATATGGTATTTGACTTTACATGTTTTATGACATTTTGTTTCATTAGGGATATTTGGTGATGGAATCTTTGAGAGGTGTTGAGATTGCTTCATATTTTCAACAAATGATGACACAAACTCCTGAAGAAGCAATAAAAATGCTTCATCAATTAAGAGATACGAGTAGAGTATCAAGCATCTCCAGTGATAGAATGACTTCTAAAGAGAGTGAACCTCTTTACATGAGTCCTCTTAGCATGCCTTATAGCACTTTGGATACCCCAACATATGACCAAATATTTTGTGCTCAGGGACTAAGCTTTTCTAGAAAGACAAAGAGAAGTTATATGGCAGATCTTACCTTAAAAAGTTATATCCCGATCAACATCAATTATTACAAGCCAATTATCGTCTTGTGCATAGTTGGTTTAAAGATATAAAAGGTATTTCTGATTCACGACACAACAAAGAAGTAAAAGCCTTAATACTTTCAAGTATTAAGGATAATTATCATGAGATAAAGCCGTTGGATTTTTGAGGTGCATCTTACTCATGGAAGATAGAAGATGTGTATGCATGGTATCTAAAGTGATTACACTCGAGTCGGAAGAATATGTTAAAAAGTCCCTTGTGAGTAATCAACGCCAACCGCAACACCCGCCGACTACTACCGGCACACAGCCAACTTGTTACACAAAGGCGAGTGCAGATGATAGTTCCATACCCTGCTCTTATCTTTCTAGGGATGATCTTAATCGTTGGAAGCATTTTTCCATCGATAATGGATACTTGTTACACAAAGGCAGAGTGTGTGTACCCTTGGACTCCGACACTAGGCGCCAAATACTTTATGTGTCATGATAGTTCAAGTGAAGGTCATCTTGGAATTAGGAAGGCATATGTCATAGTGAGAAGGAAATTCTATTGGCCTGGACTTCACAGGGACGTCCAAGAATATGTTTTGCATTGTCAAAAATGCCAGGTCAATAAGGCTCAACATCTTAAGATAGGCCGGCTATTACAACCATTAGAGATCCCTGATGGTAAGTGGGAAAGCATCTCTATGGATTTTATTATAGATCTACCTACAACTAGCAAAGGTCATGATGCCATCTGGGTTGTAGTGGACATGTTGCCCAAGATGTCTTGGTTTATTTTGACTAAAACCATAAAGTCAATATTAGATAAAATGGGAAAAATCCCTCAGAATGGGAATGTATTTAAAAAATTTGTTTTGACCATAACTTGAACATGCAAACTCCAAATTTGTCGGACAAAGTAGATCTAGATTCTACTTTTCAAGCTCTTTCCAATGATATGTCACATGAATATGTTTTGACAAACTTTTGGATGAGTTTACCATACCTCCACTTTTTTCATGGGAATGGGATTTTTCCCACTTTATCTAATATTGACTTCATAGTGAAAACAACATTGTTAGCTAGGCTTTTCATTGAGAATATCTATGGACTTTATGGGCTGCCAGCCAATATAGTCAGTGATAGAGAGACCAGAAGTTTAATAGTCACTTTTGGCGAGCAGTGTTCAAAAGGTTGGACACAATGCTCAGTATGACCACATCTGACCACCCCCAGAGTGATGGTCAGACATAAAGGGTTAGCTAAGTACTCAAGGATATGCTAAGAGCATACATGAGTGAACGGCAAATGAATTGGAAAGATTACTTTACGAATTTTAAAATTTTCCTACAATGGTGCAAAGCATGTAACTACAGGCTTTAGTCCTTTCATGCTTATGTTTGGGTTTCAACCCTGATCTCCAGTAGCTGTAGGGTTAGCTGCTGAAAGAATTCAAAAAGTGAAAGGTTTTTTGTAAGATCATCATGATATGCTGAAAATCGCTAAATAAAATGTTAAACGGGCCCAAGTCATTTACAAGCATCCGCAGAGTGGTCACATTTGAAGAAGGTGACCAAGTATTTCTCAAAGTTCCCTGGAGTTCAGAAACTTTGAAGACAGGAAAAGTGCCAAAGTTGTCGCCTAGGTATTGTGGACCTTTTATAATACTTAAGCGTGTAGGTGAAGTTGCCTACAAGTTAGCTGCCCAAAACATTCCAAGGTTCACCCAGTTTTTCATGTTAGTCGTCTACGAAAACGACTAGGCAAAGATGTCAATGTGGTGGATATAGGTGTTCTTGTAGATTTAATTGAAATTCTAGTGTTACCTAACAAGCTAGAGTGCATCTTGGATTTTCAAGAGAAGCAAACTCGTCACAGAATTAGACAACAGAGTGTCTAGTTAAGTGGAAGTACAAACCAAAAGAAGGTTCAACTTGGGAGGATGTTAGTACTCTCAAGAACCAATTTCCTACCTTTGTTTTTGAGGATGAAAACTGTTGCAAAAGGGGGGAGTAGTAAGACCTAAAATATCTAGCATCGGCACACACCAAGAACTCCTTTTGGGAACACAAGTCTAAAATCCATAAGCTCTCTATAAATGATGAGTAGAGTCCACATGCTGTCAAACCAACTCCATCTGGAAGGAAGAGAAGATCCACCCCTGTAGAGCAAAAAGACTAAATATTGGCTGATCTACGGCCACTAAGTCTACAAAGTGGATCCAAACAAAGAACTTGTGCCCTATTACTTGGAAAGAATCAGCTATAGATTTGTAGATAGTGGAAGCACACAAGGTCAAGGATGGGTCTATGAAAGCATGTTCTCCAGAGTCATCAATAGTAAAAAACCACTATTCAACGATGGGAGCCAACATGTAAGCTTTGTGCAAATACATGGAATAAAGAGAAAAATTTATGCCTAGAAAGTAGAAAAGACAAGGGTAAACTAGTAGTGGATGAAGGGTTATTAGTTGTGATAAGCTAAAGATAATTGATGATCTACCCTCAAGTTCCATGCCTCTTTTGGGTATAGACAATAGCACTCAGCCTTGTTAGAGTCTAGATGTTACTACACATAAAGTGGTGACAGTATATGTGTAACTACATGAAAAGTAGTGACCCACTTGTAAAAACTAAGCTTGGCTAGGAATGCTCAACAAGCATGTGGAGAGAATTAGGCCCAACAAGGCCTGTAGCTCTAGTGGCTATCTATAAAGTCACAAGAGAGCCATATTGTTAAGTGGCTGATAGCTAATAGACAAAGATCTTTTGGCTCAACCCTCTTTGTCCCTCTTGTGTGTCTATTTTTGGTTGTGTGGTTTGGATAGGCCTCCCCTCTCTCTAGGGCATCCTCCTCAAGAGTGTGGATATGTGCCTCTCCTTTCTCCTCTCTCTACCTTGAGCATCTTCCATAGCCATGGCCTTCACAAGCTCCTCACCATAAAAAGCTTCTCTCTCACACACAAACACACACGTGCAATTATGCATCCACTTTGCCACAATGCTTCCGCTTGTTCACTCTCGAATTCCTGTCATGGTATCAAAGCCCCACAAAAGGGAAGATGCGGTGGTGCTGAGCATGCATGTGAACAGGAGAGCAAGCATCGAAGGGCGAGCAAGCGTAAGGAGCCATTGCAAAGACTCAAGAAGGAGACGCCACTGTCAAAGCCAAGAGAAAACAAGCCCAGAGGAGAAGAGCACTTCCACATCAACGAATCGAGCCCAAAATCGGAGGTGGAAAGAGAAGGTATTTTGCATTGAGCATGCCTTTGTAATCCTCCTTCCTCATGTCTTGATTTGGATTCAAAACGGAAGAAGCTCCACAAATTGGTGCAAGCAAGCTGCCCCCCTTCTTGCTTGAAGCACACACCCCCCTCAGCTTGCGCAATAAGCACACAAGCCCCATGTCTAGTTGACAAGCACACAAACCCCTCTGCTTATTCCAGTTTCTGTAGAGACAAATTTGGACAGAGAGAGGTTTTGTCTTTAATCTTTTCTCGAGGGCATTTGTTTGCACTAGCCCACTGGCAAAACAGTTGCATGTGTTGCCTGTGCAGCGAGCATTCCCAAGGGGGGCACCATCCATCTGTGCAAATCTGTTCACTTAAAAAGCTCCACTATTTATCTAAAACTCACCATCATGCAGAAGCCCTTGTCTCTAGCTTTGATTTAAGCTAGCCCATGGACTATTTGGTGGAGTATTGGCATACTGGGTAATGAATCTGACAGTCGACACAGAGTTCACAGAAAGCAGATAATACCCCTACTTGCTTAAGCAGGCTAAGCCCTTGCTTTCTCAAATTTTAAAATATTGTGTTCACATGGTATATGTTTTTAAACAAATGTGGAATTGATTTAAAGTTGTGGACATGCTCTCATGCCTCAGAGCCACAATCGATCAAAGTCGGTTGTATGAATGGTGCTTTCTATGCTGACGATTCATCCTTCCACATGACCACCAAAGCTCGGAACCGGCGCATGTATTGTCAAAGCATGTGCGGGAGATGGTGATGTATGTGGCATCATATCTCAAAGGCATATACAACTCTCGGGATTTACATCGACATGTTGGATGTATCAAAAGCTTGCATCTACACCGACATACAGGGTTACTCTCAAAAATCATGTGCACATGGTGTGAAGGAGCACTCCATTCAATTTTCTTGTATCAGTTTTGGAGCATTGAATGATTTGTATTTTTTACCAAGCATAAAGCCTAGTATTAATCCACACAAGTGATTATGTTAAAAAACACTCCCTAGCACATGGTGTAAAGCATTGTATTTTTTACTCATATGACATCTCTCTTGTAAAAAGGGTTAGACACTGCCATGCCATTTCTATAAGGCATTGGTAAGACCTCCCTACACCCACGATATCATGTATGTGATGAGGAAGAGAAATAGATGGTTAATATGCATAACTCCCATGGAGCATGGAAGGGCAAGTGTGGTTTATAGGTCTACAAATGCTCGTGATATGGTCCTCTATACGACTAGAGGAGCATCTACATTAAAGGGCCATCAAAGCATGCATGGTAGGCATGTGAAGACGTGGGAGCGGCAACCCGTCAAGGTGGACCAAAGTGTGTTTTTCATAATTCCATTTGCAAAAGATCTATCCTTGTAAAAGCCTATTTCTATAAAGGCTTATCCCTATGCTTAGTCTTATAGTCCAATGCCCTCCATTGTAATGTAGGCATTGAGGGGGGGTGTTAGAATCTAGATGTTACTACACATAAAGTGGTAATAGGATATGTGTAACTACATGAAAAGTAGTGACCCACTTGTAAAAACTAAGCTTGGCTAGGAATGCTCAACAAGCATGTGAAGAGAAATAGGCCAACAAGGCTTGTAGCTCTAGTGGCTATCTATAAAGTCACAAGAGAGCCATATTGTTAAGTGGCTGATAGCTAATAGAAAAAGATCTTTTGGCTCAACCCTCTTTGTCCCTCTTGTGTGTCTATTTTTGGTTGTGTGGTTTGGATAGGCCTCCCCTCTCTCTAGGGCATCCTCCTCAAGAGTGTGGATATGTGCCTCTCCTTTCTCCTCTCTCTACCTTGAGCATCTTCCATAGCCATGGCCTTCACAAGCTCCTCACCCCGTAAGCTTCTCTCTCACACACAAACACACACGTGCAATTATGCATCCACTTTGCCACAATGATTCCGCTTGTTCACTCCCGAATTCCTGTCAAGCCTCCTATTGACTTATACTCAAAGTTTGGTGGCAAACCAGTGCATACCAAAGCGTTCTGGATTAGACAGATTAAGGCTTAATAGTCAACAATTACAATTTGGCCAAGAGAAGGACGTATGAGTAGATAACTATGACTGTAGACTCATCGACTTCGTTTTGATTACTGATGGTCTACCTGCGTCCACAAGGCTTCAAGAGTGGTAAAAATTTTTGGTTTTAAATCAGGTAAAACTACACCAAATCAAAGTGAGTGATCAATAAAATTTGAGCTTCCACTCATCATATAACTTCACCCTTTGGTATGTATGTGATCTTTTTATTTTTCAAATGGGTGAGGTTTTCCTTCCCTATTTGTCATCTATTACGTATTTATGCATCTCTAACAAGTTAAAATTCAAAATTTGTCCAAAATACAAAGGAGACTCTACTGAAAATTTTTAAAAATTTTCCACAAGATGCAAAATCTTGTATTTTGTTACAAACTCGACCTAGAGACCGCATGGGTATGGAAGTCACTATACATGGACTACCTACAATCCTATTTTCACAATTCTTAACCCTTCAAAAAATACTTACTATTCTTGTCCACCCGCCCTCTATAGTTGTAACGATTGCATTCATTTGGGTATACACGCTCGTAGAGGGGTGTACTGGGTTTACGCAGGGACAGGGACATCTTTTAGGTTTTCAACACAAGATACAAAATCTTGTATTTTGTTACAAACTCGACTTATAGACCACATGGGTATGGAAGTCACTATACATGGACTACCTACAATCCTAATTTCACAATTCTTAATCCTTCAAAAAATACTTACTATTCTTGTCCACCCGCCCTCTATAGTTGTAATGATTGCATTCATTTGGGTATACACGCTCGTAGAGGGGTGTACTGGGTTTACGCAGGGACAGGGGTAGGGACATCTTTTAGGTTTTCAACACAAGATACAAAATCTTGTATTTTGTTACAAACTCGACTTACAGATCGCATGGGTATGGAAGTCACTATACATGGACTACCTACAATCCTAATTTCACAATTCTTAACCCTTCAAAAAATACTTACTATTCTTGTTCACCCGCCCTCTATAGTTCTAATGATTGCATTCATTTGGGTATACACGCTCGTAGAGGGGTGTACTGGGTTTACGCAGGGGCAGGTGTTAAAACCCTAAGATCTCTCTAGATAAATGTTATGCATAAACATGCATAAATCAGGCATAAACTCAACCACCCAACCACCCCCGAGCCCAAGGGATGCACACATGAATCATAAATGAAATACATCATACCTCTACCTTGATGTCCCATACCATCAAGAGGTATAACACAATCCAATAGCATATAGCTATAGTGTGAAATGGTAGGTGAGTAGATATGGACCTCTACACAAGAGACCATAGCATAAGCCTCCATGCCTCCAAGCTTCCAAGCCCTCTTGAGTGTGCCCCATGCCCCTATTATATAGGAGGGCCCTCAAGTGACTCTTGACTTTCCATTCCTCATGTGTGACCCTTGGATGCCTGACCCTAACCTTAACCCTTAAGGTTAGTCCTAACCCATGCTCCACTAGACCTTGTTCCCATGCTCCCATGCTCACAAGTCTAATGTGGGTTAGCCTCCTAGTATATGCACACATAATGTGTATATAACATAGCACACATAATGTACATATAACATACTTCCCCTCTCTCAAAACATTGCACTCTTGCAATGAAAAGAAGGAGAACTGCGCTGAACAATCTCAACCGACTCCCAAGTCGAATTCTCAATTTCCCTATCTTTCCACCTTATTTTAACCTCAGGGATTAGTCAACTACGAAGTTTCCTTTCCCTGAATTCAAGTACCTTATCAGGTTCATGTGGAACATAGGATAATTCATCGACTTCAACGAGTTCTTGAGGAGTAACTGTGTCATCCTCAACTCCCAGTTTCCCTTTCAATCTATCGATATGAAAGACTGGATGAACTCTAACAATTGGAGGTAGTTTTAGTTCATACGCAACCGTGCCAATCCGATATATAACTCGAAATGGACCACAATATCTAGGAGATAAATTCGAGCATTTTTCCATTGACAAAGTTTGAGAATCTTTAGGAACATTAAAATAAACCAACGCTCCTGGTTCAAAAGACCGAGATGAGCGTCCCCTATCAGCATAAAACCGTGCCCTATCATGAGCACTCCTGATAGAATCCCGAGCTTCGGTCAGAATTTCCTGCATATCTCGCAAGAAATCCCTCGATGCATCAAGCTCGATGTCCTTAAGACTGACATCAATAGGTGCCCTGGGTTAATACCCATACATAAGTATGCACGGACTAAAATAATAGCCGTAAATTTAAAACTATTATAGGCAAATTCCATCATTGGAATATATTTTTTCCAATATGATGATTTTGTAGAGACATGCACGAAGCATATACTCTACAATCTGATTCATACACTCTGTTTGCCCATCAGACTACGGATGATCAGAGCAATTCACATTCAAAGTAACTTCCTCATTGTAAACCATTCGGAATAAAGTAGAAAAACATGGCATTATAACAGCAGAAACCAGGGATTCATCGGCGCCCCGACATACCCACATCTGTGGAATAATCGACGTCTCGAGTTACCCATATCAACATAGAGTCATCAACGTCTCGATGAGTCACATATGTCCATCCGTAAACCTATCAGGTTGATTGTGTAAATCACCTAAAGTATGGAACTAGAGAAAGAAATGCCAACAAAGGAAGAATCCAAATTTCCTTATCCGAACACAACAAGATAAACTTGTTTGAACTCTAAAGAAAGAGATTTCAACAAGTGAAAAATGCCGATGAGATTGCCCTCATCACAACATGTAGGTTATAGATAAAAGAAGTTTATCTAGAGAATGCCCACACTATAACTTCTAGTGAATTTAGAAAATAAGATTGTCTTTGAATGTTGAGGTCAACATGCTAAGTGATGTAAGCAAAGCAACAATCTTGAGCCCAAATTATCCCATAAGATAATATATGTGAGGGATCCCTAGCGTCCCATACCACCATGATACCACCCATACATACCTTAACAATTTGAAACTCCCTAGTATGCCATCTAGGAAATATGAATAAAATCCTGTATAAAAGGAATAAGATGGCCTTATCCAGACTTTCACATACTAAACCTGTCTCTATATACTTGAGACTACATCAAGGAATAATTCCTTATGAGTACATCATTAGAAAAGAAATTGAATTATTGGCGCCTTTCTAATGATAACTACCCAAAACACAATAAAGTTAGGGTAGAAAAATAACTCACCTAGATATATAAGCAACTAGGTATCTGAGTTGGAATATATACAAGAGTATAAAATATACTCCAAAATTACGTGCCAAAAAACGAAGGCAAACGCTACCTTCAAAGCACATGTATTTATTCAAAAGATCAAAAGATCCTTATAAAACCATGGATAAAAGCATAGAAGCTCCTCCAATCCATAAAAACCATAGTTGATCATAAAAATCAATGCATACCATCTAATGGACATTAATCATGCCAAAAGAAGCATTAAAATTGGTGGCCAACTCATCAATCTGGAGTATATGAACATTGTGTTGTTCAAATAAGACTCCAAAGTAAGAAAGTGAAACACATGTGTGTAGCACTTAATAAGAAAACCCTAAACATAAGTGATCTAGGCAGAACCTGATGAGTCCATATAAAACTTGGAAAACATCCAATAGAAATCCACCAAAATAAATCGATCAACTAACCCATGATAGAGTTTGTCTTAGGCTTAAGAAATTAAGCACAATCCACACTTTAATAAGTGCCAAAATAAATTATCATGGAAAAATGTCAAAGGTGAAACACACTTTGAACGAAAATTATAGCCATCAAAAGAAATTAAGGAACATGTCCAAAAAGAATGGCTAAACAATGGTAAAAAATCATGAATACATCGTTTAGAATTAATCCAAACATAAATATCCATTAATACGAGATATAATCGTATTAATAATATGCGAATAACCCGCATCTATCTAATGTCAGCACGAGAAAACGTACTTCAATATTAAATAATCCTCGAAAATATTAAATTCTCGAGAAAAAGAATTATCATGATTTTTTTCTAATTTTTCCTAATTTTCTAGGGCCTCAAAATATGATAATTTTGAATTCCACCAAACCTATCTTATGGCATTCCAAACTTATATTTTTTCAGAAAATTTTTAGCAATTTAATTTGCCAAAATACCATTGATATTTTAAAAAATACCAATTTTTAGAATTTCTAAAAATAATTTTAGAATATTCCTAATTTTTTCTGAGAATCCCATCGTTCACGAAATTTCCAATTCTGCCCGACAATTCTCAAATCCAATGAAAATTTACAATTTTAATGGATTTTTCTAATTTTTTGGGTTGAAAAATATAATTTTAAAGGAATTTGAATGGTCACGGGCGCCCGAATGGACACACCACATGCCAAACACCAACCCCACATTTCCCCGAAATTTAAAATAACCTTTGTCTAATTTTCCACTAATTTTCAAGAATTTTTTGAAATTTTTAAATTACCCCGAACGCATTTAGAATACGAATGGTCAAAAAATTTCAGAATTCCAACTGTTTTCCCGGAATACGGAAAGCCAAAAGTCCTCTTCCTCAACCTACCTTGGATTATCTTCTTCAGCACGTTGGCGTTGGTCCTCCCATCTGGACCTGAAGAGGAGGTGTTGGATAGGTGTCATCTCCAAATGGTGTCACGCTAGTGGCACAGTCTTTAGCCTCTAGGCATTTTTGGGATTTATAGCATTCATTTCCATTTTTTCCTATTTACACATTTTTGGGTGGAGGAAAGGGTGGAGGAACTTTTCTAGAGATCCGTTCATCTTGTGCCTATATATGTGAGCCATTGTAGTTCATTTCTAATCAAGTTGGCTAGTGGTTCATTGATGAGTTCTTGAGTACATTGTCTCTTCTCTCATCTCTTCTTTCTCACATGACCATGCTTAATTACCCAACCTTTAGCATCCTATAATGACTTATTCGATACCTTTGTTATTCTTTTTAATCCCTTGGGCTATCGCTGCTGTTTTGACTCCTTATTAGACACATCTTTTCATTCGATTCGGTGTTCTGGGACATTTTTGCTGCAAACAAAACCTCTTATTAGTAAGAAAGTGTTGGGTTTCATTTTCTCTATCTCCCGATCTTAATCAATATATAATGCGGTACTACCCAAGTTTCTCGATGAATGACACTATACTCTTCCGAACATGACTGGAACTTTTGATTGGAAAAATAGTAATATCCCCCCTTTTGGGATGAGTTCCAATGGCTCTTTTCCACTTTCTCGCATTTGAAAGTGGTGCTCAAAATCCTATAGGTTGAAAATCTAAAAGATGTCCCTGCCCCTTCGTAAACCTAGTGCACCCCTCTTTTAGGTTGAAAACCTAAAAGATGTCCCTGCTGTTATATGTACATTATGTGTGCTATGTTATATACACATTATGTGTGCATATACTAGGAGGCTAACCCACATTAGACTTGTGAGCATGGGAGCATGGGAACAAGGTCTAGTGGAGCATGGGTTAGGACTAACCTTAAGGGTTAAGGTTATGGTCAGGCATCCAAGGGTCACACATGAGGAATGAAAAGTCAAGAGTCACTTGAGGGCCCTCCTATATAGTAGGGGCATGGGGCACACTCAAGAGGGCTTGGAAGCTTGGAGGCATGGAGGCTTATGCTATGGTCTCTTGTGTAGAGGTCCATATCTACTCACCTACCATTTCACACTATAGCTATATGCTATTGGATTGTGTTATACCTCTTGATGGTATGGGACATCAAGGTAGAGGTATGATGTATTTCATTTATGATTCATGTGTGCATCCCTTGGGCTCGGGGGTGGTTGGGTGGTTGAGTTTATGCCTGATTTATGCATGTTTATGCATAACATTTATCTAGAGAGATCTTAGGGTTTTAACAGTGGTATCAGAGCAATCTCTATTTAATTGTTGATTTTTTTAGTAAATTTTAATATTTACTAATAAAATGTTATTTTTTGTTGATTTGTGTTGATAAATTGCACGTGGATCATCGATTTGGTGATTGGAATGTGTGTAACTACAATTCAATGGACGAATCGACGTTGCGGGGGAATTCCGTGAGTTAATGCTATTTTTCTCTATTTTTTATGGTTAAAATCGAGCATTAATGGAATTTTTTACAAAAATACCATAAAGTTTATGGTGGATATTTTTGTAGGATGGATTCCCTGAATTTCTAGAATTTTTAGAAATTTTTTTCTAATTTTTTAGGAATTTTTTGAGCATTTTTATGATTAAAAATGTATTTTTATACATTTTTTGCGAGTTTTTTCCGCGGGAATGCGATCAAATTTCTGTCAATTTCTACTGAAATTCAGTAGGGGATAGCGTGTTGATGCATGAATTGCTCTCCCGTGTGCGTGGAGTTCTCTCCGCCTCTCAAATCTGTTTTTTCTTTCTCTTTTCCGGGTGAAAAATCTCTTTAAAATGATTTTTTAAGTAAACAAATCAGCAACATTATCTTTGGTAGGACAATACTCAAGTTGAATGCGACCTTTAGAAATCCAATCACGAACAAAATGAAAATGAACATCAATATGTTTGGATCGTCCTTGAATAACTAGATTTTTGGCTAAAGCAATAGCACTCTATGAATCTAAGTAGATGAGTGTCGGAGTAGATGAACATCCAAGGTGATTCAGAATTTGCTGAAGCCAAAGTGCTTCAGAAGTGGCATCAAGATATGACTTGTACTCTGCTTCTGTCGATGAAGAAGAAGTAATTCGTTGCTTTTGACATTTCCAAGAAATAAGTCCTTTACCAAGCATAAAACAATAGCCTGACATGGAACGCCTAGTATCAATACACCCTGCCCAATCAAAATCTGAGTAACCAATAAGTGTATCTCCACCTGCATAAGAAATGCCATACTCAAGAGTTCCATGAAGATATCAAAGAATCCTCAAAGCTGCCTGCCAATGAGATTGACGAGGCTGTGAAGAGAATTGACTGAGAATACTCATAGCATAGGAGAGATCTGGCCGAGTGTTAACCAAATAAAGTAGAGAACCAATAACTTGGTGATACTCTGTAGAATCAACTTTAGGGGAATCATCATCTTTGGATAATTTTGAATTAGGATCCATGGGACAAGTGAGTGATGCACAATCATGCATGCCATATTTCTCAAGCAACCTTAAAGTATACTTCTTTTGACAAAGAAAGATGCCAGAAGCAAATTGCCACACTTCTAAACCAAGAAAATAGTGGAGTAGTCCAAGATCAGTCATGGCAAATGATGTTGTGAGTTGAGTTTGAACCCGTTTGAGTAGGTCCAAATTAGAGCCAGTGAGTGTCAAATCATCCACATAAAACACAAGAATGCATATATCATCATCCACAATAAGCACATAAAGATTAGGATCTGCATGAGTCCTCTCAAAATGTAGAGAAAGGAGAAAACTGTCAATCTTTTGATACCAAGCTCGAGGAGCTTGCTTAAGACCATAAAGAGCTTTCTGTAATAAATACACATCATGTACATGACCCTCTGTAATAAAACCTTCATGTAAGATTCCTCCCTAGCCTTCGAGGTATGCAGGAGTAAGAACCTCCTTTTCTGATCTTATAAATTATTCCCTCTCTGAAATAAAAGAAAGACTCTGTTTAAAAAAGGAAGACACTTTACCCAGAATACCTTCTCAGGAGCCCACTTGTTTTAAGGATTTAGAACAATGAGTTCAGAAGTGAAAATCGGTGTTTTGGATACCAAGGTTTTGGTTTTCATTCGAGTACGGCCCAAAAGAATTCCTTTATCTCTTGGGAAGTATAAGAAGTTATCCCCCAGATATTGTGAACCTTATATCTGAATTCAATGAAAGTAGGTGACTTAGCCTACAAGCTTCTTTTACCTCCTCATCTCAAAGTTCTTAATGTATTTCATAGAAATATGTGCCAAACCCAAATCATGGAAAGACGGTAAAACTTCAGTGACAAGATACCGTTGGCTTCTAAGTTACGCTAACTCCTTCCTTTATATAAGTCGTAACTTTTACCTGTCGCTCACAGTAATCTTACTTCCATCGATCTCCCTTCTTATTAATCTCCTTCATGGCTTGGCAACAGGAATTAGTTTTATCCATGATGATTTCTCACCTTCAAGACGCAAGCGAGTCTGTGAAGAAAGATTTTATAGAACAGTATGAGCGCTCACTTTTTTCTCACTTGGGAACTTCTGTAGCTCAGACCAATATCAAGAATAACTAGGGTAACACCCTGGGGTCTACAGCACTTTCGTAACAATGTCCGCTTGGCCATGGTTATTGAAGCCTTGGGTTTGGGTCCCCGATACTACTGCATCATGAGATCAAGACATCTTGGGTTTTCTGAGCGGGTCTTCTTACTAGCGTGTTTTCTTCCTCATCAGAAGATATGCCTTTACCCCGTTTTTGGCTTGCCTCTCAGAGGTCCTTTTGTTAGATCACCTCATACCACTGAGATAGGTGCGGCAATAACCAACAGAATTATTCCCATAGATGAGTTACCTTATACGTGCGCAGCTTGTGAGTGCTGCTTTTGTGATCATATGATGGACGGGCTTATGGAAGTGTAAAGAGTTCTTCTATCTTTACTGTATATGTTTCAAGAATGAATAAAGTTTAAATCTTGTTCTTGTCTTGACCCTTACTCTCTTTGAGACTTTTTTAATTGGTGGTTAATCTTAATTAAAAATCTTCTCTCAGTCTCACACTTGTGCATCTTGCGAAATTACCCCCCAGTGTGCGAGATGAGGGCATCTCGCATTTTTCAAGTGGGAGAGTGTAAGATTCCTCCCCAGCCTCTCAAAATGTCCAGCATCTTTCCCTGTAATCAATCCCTCTTCAGAAATATAAAAGACTTGTTTCTAACTGTTTTAACTTAGAGAGAGAAAATATTTTAGAGAGAGAATATTCAAATTTTTAATATTTTTGGATAGAAAAATTATCTCATCTTATTAAAATAAGTTCCCCTGAAACAGAAATTCAAAAAGAACTTTCCAATGTGCAATTGGAATTAATTGGAAATGGGTATAAAGGACCTTAGCCTAAGGGTCTAGATTTTCAGAAATTTTTGGATTATGGTCCAATTAAGGTTCCTATGGGCCAATAGCATCAATCCATGTGTAGGGAGGAGATAAATCCAATTTGTAAAAGAAGATACCCAAAAATGAGTAAATGCTCACATAAGATGAAGAGTTGAAAATGTACAAGGTTTATTAGTAAAAAACTATGAGCAATATTAAAAATATGAGATATTTTGGGTATCCAAAAATGAGTAAATGCTCACATAAGATGAAGAGTTGAAAATGTACAAGGTTTATTAGTTAAAAAAACTATGAGCAATATTAAAAATATGAGATATTTTGGGTATAATGATTCCATTTTGACACATATGTAAGGAAGGGGAGTTCTTTAAAGGAGGTGCATATTTCACATAAGATGAAGAGTTGAAAATGTACAAGGTTTATTAGTAAAAAACTATGAGAAATATTAAAAATATGAGATATTTTGAGTATAATGATTCCATTTTGACACATATGTAAGGAAGGGGAGTTCTTTAAAGGAGGTGCATATTTCACATGCTTGAATGAGTTTTAAACTCATAAAAATTGAGATATTTCATCTCTCCTCTCTCCTCATTCAAGTCTAGTTCCAAAAAGTTAGCTTAACTGACCTAAAAATGGTTAAAAATTGACCAAACTGATTTGGAAAATTCTAGAATCAGTTTGTTTGGTTTTAGGAGCTCAATTTTTCCTATAAATAGAAGCCTCCCCCTTGTTGAAAAATATATAGTGTTTTTGCATCGTTACTCTACTCCACCTAAGCCAAGAACTATGAATTCATTAATAATTCACTAGTTTTTGGAGCTTCCCTCTTTCTTCAATCCCCATTAGTGGCTCCATCAACATACTTAACCAATTGATTGGTTGGGGGCCTCTGCCGTGAACAAAGAATCAAGCAAGACTAAGCTATACTTGAGGCCCCGAGTGTGAGACCCCTTCCCCGCGCACGATGTGCTACTTCCACTGCTAGTACCCCGAATCCATCGCATGGTGGGGATAGGGATCTCACAGTTGGTATCAGAGCAGGTTTAAAACTAATACGGATAAGCAAATTCTTATCATAAATTGATAATAAAAATTCAAAAAAATCATTTTTCATAATGTATTTTCATTCCGTAAGCCTCTAATGAAGAATTTTTAATCAAAGAAATTTTTTTATAGATGGAAGTTTCCTACTTATCTGGTATTCCCGACCTCACCCAGTCTCAAGATATGACTGCGTTCGCCTTCGAACATCTCATCTCTTCCGCTTCAACTCAATCAAGCCGAGCAAGACTCGCACGCCATTTCGCGGATTTATATTTTCCTACCCCAGCGGAGAGAATACAGCATAAGTGGTTTGCAGGGCAACATGTCCACGCCCCTTACGACCGTCATACAATGCTGCGACAGAATCTCTCATTGACTATGATCTTGTTAAAGCTGAAAATGGTGCGTGGTGTCATTCTATATTATTCGACGCCTCGAAATTTCAGACTTTCATGTCAAATTTATAGACTCCTTAGTCGATTTATCCCTAAGGAGAAAATAATAACTCCCTTCGCAGTTAGAGAACTTATGTAACAGGGCATGACTATGGCCCAGTATGGTCCTCTTATATGTCTTCCGAGGAGATTTTGAACTCAAAGCCGAGTTGCTCTATGTACATATTGCAACTTTTATATAAATAAAGAAACATTTTTCGATGAAAAAAATTCATATTGGATAAATGATTGTTTATGGCGGACGACCTGCCGCCGCTGATTTTTTTTTAAAAAAAAACTTTTATCGGACATATGTCATAGATCTCCATTAAGATCTTGTCTTGTATAAGAAATTGTTTTCCGAACTCTTAAGTCTTAGAATCTCGTGAATAATATCAAAATAAAAATTTAATAATATATAAATTTTGGCAGAATCATGAGACGAGGAAACCGTGGTCATCAGCCAGACCCTGTCTCTGAAGATGACGAGCTTGAACTTGATGTTCGCAAGGCTCTTCATAGGACTCAGCCAGGATCCTTCAAAGGAGAAGGAGAGAACCTGGGCGAGGCTGTGGAGAAATGGGTGGAAGCCTTGGAAGAGTATTTTAACGTCACAGGATACAATCATCAGAGCAATTGGCTAATAAAGATCAACTGAGAAGCCAAATATGTCAAAAATTTATCAAGAAACACAAAAAGGTTGTAATTGTGTGATATAATTCATACAATTTGATATTCAAACTGAAAAATTCATAATTTAGTAATTGGGTCTTCAAATGGAAGTACCGCAATTATATAGAATCCCTGACTTGCTTGAGGCCTAGACATGATGGTAATTACCTCATAATTCCAAGGGCCGTGACTACCTGTATATACCGAGAGTATAACTGCAGCTCTTTATTGACAGTATATACGAGTAAATCTAAGACTTGAAATTATAAGCGTTAATGCTATCCAGAGGATGATTTCGAATGTGGTTGATATGATTTTTAATTCTATTTGAGAATTGATGAATTGATTTGGATTCTGATTGAAAAATGATGATCCCTGAAAATTGGTTAAAATGTAATAAGCTGAGCGAAACCTCAATGAGGATGAATGGGACGAGTCCCTGTGATGATATTCATAACTGGAATGATGATAGTGATTTCAGCAAATCACTATGAGATTAGTGGATTGTGCTGTCAAAGTGCTATTGTTAACACTTGACTCGGTATATCAAGTTAAGGGATGACAAATTGAAAACTTGCTTGACTGAAATTCCCGTGGAGGAATGTTCAGAAAGAAAAATTTTCGATCTGATGGACCATTATCGTATTAAAAATATGAATGATATGATCTCAAATGAATTGTTATTTAATGATGAGTTCTATATAAGGGATATTTATCCCCGTATTCTGTTGGGTTGACTAGAATATAAGGAACCCCAGAATAAATTGGATCTTAAGAAAAAGAGTTGTCCTCTACTTTACGAGATGAGGACATCTCGCACTTTTTAAGTGGGGTAGAATGTAAGATTCCTCCCCAGCCTTCGAGGTATGCAGCAGTAAGAACCTCCTTTTCTGATCTTATAAATTATTCCCTCTCTAAAATAAAAGAAAGACTCTATTTAAAAAAGGAAGACACTTTACCTAGAATACCTTCTCAGGAGCCCACTTGTTTTAAGGATTCAGAACAATGAGTTGAGAAGTGAAAATCGGTGTTTTGGATACCAAGGTTTTGGTTTTCATTCGAGTAAGGCCCAAAAGAATTCCTTTATCTCTTGGGAAGTATAAGAAGTTATCCCCCAGATATTGTGAACCTTATATCTGAATTCAATGAAAGTAGGTGACTTAGCCTACAAGCTTCTTTTACCGCCTCATCTCAAAGTTCTTAATGTATTTCATAGAAATATGTGCCAAACCCAAATCATAGAAAGACGGTAAAACTTCAGTGACAAGATACCGTTGGCTTCTAAGTTACGCTAACTCCTTCCTTTATATAAGTCGTAACTTTTACCTGTCACTCACAGTAATCTTACTTCCATCGATCTCCCTTCTTATTAATCTCCTTCATGGCTTGGCAACAGGAATTAGTTTTATCCATGATGATTTCTCACCTTCAAGACGCAAGCGAGTCTGTGAAGAAAGATTTTATAGAACAGTATGAGCGCTCACTTTTTTCTCACTTGGGAACTTCTGTAGCTCAGACCAATATCAAGAATAACTAGGGTAACACCCTGGGGTCTACAGCACTTTCGTAACAATGTCCGCTTGGCCATGGTTATTGAAGCCTTGGGTTTGGGTCCCCGATACTACTGCGTCATGAGATCAAGACATCTTGGGTTTTCTGAGTGGGTCTTCTTACTAGCGTATTTTCTTCCTCATCAGAAGATATGCCTTTACCCCGTTTTTGGCTTGCCTCTCAGAGGTCCTTTTGTTAGATCACCTCATACCACTGAGATAGGTGCGGCAATAACCAACAGAATTATTCCCATAGATGAGTTACCTTATACGTGCGCAGCTTGTGAGTGCTGCTTTTGTGATCATATGATGGATGGGCTTATGGAAGTGTAAAGAGTTCTTCTGTCTTTACTGTATATGTTCCAAGAATGAATAAAGTTTAAATCTTGTTCTTGTCTTGACCCTTACTCTCTTTGAGACTTTTTTAATTGGTGGTTAATCTTAATTAAAAATCTTCTCTCAGTCTCATACTTGTGCATCTTGCGAAATTACCCCCCAGTGTGCGAGATGAGGGCATCTCGCATTTTTCAAGTGGGAGAGAATGTAAGATTCCTCCCCAACCTCTCAAAATGTCCAACATCTTCCCCTATAATCAATCCCTCTTCAGAAATATAAAAGACTTGTTTCTAACTATTTTAACTTAGAGAGAGAAAATATTTTAGAGAGAGAATATTCAGATTTTTAATATTTTTGGATAGAAAAATTATCTCATCTTATTAAAATAAGTTCCCCTAAAACAGAAATTCAAAAAGAACTTTCCAATGTGCAATTGGAATTAACTGGAAATGGGTATAAAGGACCTTAGCCTAAGGGTCTAGATTTTCAGAAATTTTTGGATTATGGTCCAATTAAGGTTCCTATGGGCCAATAGCATCAATCCATGTGTAGGGAGGAGATAAATCCAATTTGTAAAAGAAGATACCCAAAAATGAGTAAATGCTCACATAAGATGAAGAGTTGAAAATGTACAAGGTTTATTAGTAAAAAAACTATGAGCAATATTAAAAATATGAGATATTTTGGGTATCCAAAAATGAGTAAATGCTCACATAAGATGAAGAGTTGAAAATGTACAAGGTTTATTAGTAAAAAAACTATGAGCAATATTAAAAATATGAGATATTTTGGGTATAATGATTCCATTTTGACACATATGTAAGGAAGGGGAGTTCTTTAAAGGAGGTGCATATTTCACATAAGATGAAGAGTTGAAAATGTACAAGGTTTATTAGTAAAAAACTATGAGAAATATTAAAAATATGAGATATTTTGAGTATAATGATTCCATTTTGACACATATGTAAGGAAGGGGAGTTCTTTAAAGGAGGTGCATATTTCACATGCTTGAATGAGTTTTAAACTCATAAAAATTGAGATATTTCATCTCTCCTCTCTCCTCATTCAAGTCTAGTTCCAAAAAGTTAGCTTAACTGACCTAAAAATGGTCAAAAATTGACCAAACTGATTTGGAAAATTCTAGAATCAGTTTGTTTGGTTTTAGGAGCTCAATTTTTCCTATAAATAGAAGCCTCCCCCTTGTTGAAAAATATATAGTGTTTATGCATCGTTACTCTACTCCACCTAAGCCAAGAACTGTGAATTCATTAATAATTCACTAGTTTTTGGAGCTTCCCTCTTTCTTTAATCCCCATTAGTGGCTCCATCAACATACTTAACCAATTGATTGGTTGGGGGCCTCTACTATGAACAAAGAATCAAGCAATTTGTAAGGTAAATGGTGAATTTTGATCTTTTCTATAATTCCTTAATGTTTCTCTCTTCTCAACCCCTCTCAAGCTTGAGAAGCTTAATTGGAATGGTTTTTGAATGCTATTGAAGTTAATTGATGAATGTTAGTGAAGAGTTACGTAATTTGATGAATGCTATTGAAGTTAATTGATTAATGATAGTTAAGAATTACATAAATTTCCATTTATGCTTAATTCTAATGGTTTTTATGTAATTTCTCTCTCCCACTCAAGAAATGGTCATACTCATGACCCATTCTCAATCCAAATGAAGCTTTTCATAAAGCTTTTCCTTAATCCAAGATTAAGCTATGCTTGAGGCCAAATTAATGGCTTTTTTTCTATGCTTTTAGTTTATGTATATTGATGGTTCAATCCATTATGGATTGATGATCCAATTAGAGACCATTCTAATTATTTTCTTAATGATAAGCTTTATCCCTTAGAAAAATTGAGATTTATCAGTCATAGCAGCGAAGCTATGGCAAAATTTTTATAAAAATTACGCATAAAATAATTTCATTCAAAGCATGAAAAGAGGACTTCCTACCATATTCTAGGAATTATCATCCTAGATTAATTGAAAGATATTCATTGTAATCATAGAGAAATTGATTTTTATATTATGCATAATTGATTTTCATGCATAGAGTTATGCATAAAATATTATTATTTTAACATAAAAGTGTTACTTTTATCATATTTGGATTTCATGCATAGAGGTATACATAAAAGATTATTATTTTAATGTAAAAGAGTTACTTTTATCATAATTGGATTTCATGCATAGAGGTATGCATAAAAGATTATTATTTTAATGTAAAAGTGTTACTTTTATCATAATTGGATTTCATGCATAGAGGTATGCATAAAAGATTATTATTTTAATGTAAAAGTGTTACTTTTATCATAATTGGATTTCATGCATAGAGGTATGCATAAAAGATTATTATTTTAATGTAAAAGTGTTACTTTTATCATAATTGGATTTCATGCATAGAGGTATGCATAAAAGATTATTATTTTAATGTAAAAGTGTTACTTTTATCATAATTGGATTTCATGCATAGAGGTATGCATAAAAGATTATTATTTTAATGTAAAAGTGATACTTTTATCATAATTGGATTTCATGCATAGAGATAGGCATAAAAGATTATTATTTTATTATAAAAGTGTTACTTTTATCATATTTGAATTTCATGCATAGAGGTATGCATAAAAGTTGATTATTTTATTATAAAAGTGTTACTTTTATCACAATTGAATTTCATGCATAGAAGTATGCATAAGAGTTTATTATTTTATTATAAAAGTGTTACTTTTATCATATTTGGATTTCATGCATAGAAGTATGCATAAAAGATATTCTTTTTATACTAAAAGTGTGATTTTCATCATAAATGGATTTTATGCATAACTTAGATGCATAAGAGAAATTCTTTTATTCTAAAAGTGTAATTCCTACCAAATTGAATTTATGTATAGGAAGATGCATAAAAGATTGATTCCAAAAGTGTCACTCATCTAAATTGAATTTATGCATAGGAAGATGCATAAAAGATTGAATTTTAATTCAAAAGTGTCATTTTCATTTAAAATGAATTTATGCATAGGAAGATGCATAAAAGATTGAATTTTAATTCAAAAATATCATTTTCATTTAAAATGAATTTATGCATAGGAAGATGCATAAAAGATTGATTTTTACTTCGAAAGTATTAATCTCCTTAAATGAAATTTATGCATAAATAAATGTGTAAAGAAATCTTATATCAAATATAAGAATTCTCTTGTATTCTATAAATAGATATGAGATGTGATAGGATGTGATAAGAGGTGTATAAGATGTGATAAGAGGTGATAAGATGCTTATGAAATAAGTTAGGAGGTGATAAGGTGAATTAAGATGTGATAAGATGTGTATGTGATAGGATAATATGTATATGGGTCGTGATAGGGCAAGAATGGATGTGATGTAAAAGATTAGATGTGAAGGCATATGGGGATATATGAATGGGAATGTGAAAATGGATGTATGTATGTGGATGTGTGAATGTGGAGATGGGAGTGTGGATGTATGTATGTAAGTGGATGTAGATGTGAATGGGAATGTGGATGTGGATGTATGTATGTGGATGGGAATGTGAATGTGAATGTGGATGTGGATGTGGATGTGGATGTGGATGTAGATGTGAATGTATAGATGTGAATGGGAATGTGGATGTGTATGTATGTATGTGGATGTGGATATATGAATGAGGACGTGATAATGGATGTATGCATGTAGATGTGGATATATGGATGTGGATGTGGATGTGGATGTATGGATGTAGATACGGATGTGGATGTATGTATGTGGATGTAGATGTGGATGTATAGATGTGAATGGAAATGTGGATGTGGATGTATGAATGTGGATGTGGATGTGGATGTGGATGCGGATGTATGGATGTGGATGTATGAATGTGGATGCGGATGTATGGATGTGTATCTATGAACGTGGATATGGGATGTGGATGTATAAATGAGGATGTGAAAATGGATGTATGCATGTAGATGTGGATGTATGGATGTGAATGTGAATGTGTTTGTGAATTAATGTGTCGTCGATATGAGGAAATGAATAAGAATGAGTACACATTGAATGGAATGTGGAATAAGTAATGTGGACTAAGGAGGGATAATGTGGAAAGACGAGAGTTCGATTTAAAAATTGTATTTTGTGACTGTTTGTAAATGACTGTTTTATGTCAAGAATGCTGGGGAAGCATTTTGACCGTCTTGTGGATTAAGGTCATGAAGACCTAACTGTTAAAGTTGCAACTGCTGACGGAGAGTCAATGGAGGACGTCTCGCGTAGCAAGGTCGACCGAGGTCTTGACCAGCCTCGGTTCGATTTAAATGGTGAGCTTCCGGTACGGTGGATGAGGGACCAAGGAAGCGGCCTATGAGTGAAGCGCTAGGTCACCTGCGAAGGATCCTAGAGGGTGCTGACCATACGGTGCTCGGGCTCTGGGTCGCCGAAGATACCCACACGTGCGTCGTGGAAGATATTGGAACAAGAAATAAGAGTTGTTTTCTGAAACCGGGCATGGATCTAGTTGATTGACCTTGCTGGTCCTCAACGAATGAGTCCATGGCTCTTTTATATGGATCTGTGGGTTGATCTTGCTGATCTTCCACGGAGATTCCATTCTATTATATGAATATATTGCCGGTTACTATGAGCTAGGAACTATGGAAAAGGCCCCTGAGCGAACAGGTGGTGAGCATTCTGGTTGCCAATGATGCCATAAGTATACCGATGAATGAATGACTCGAAAAAAGGATTCAACCAGAGACTGAGGATTGTCATCAGTGACATAATGGTTTCATTAAAGGATTGTTTTAAAGTTAGCTGATGATAAGAAAAAGGCAATTTCATATTGGGTGTGTAAGTGGTGTGACTAGTTTTATGTTTGCATGAACTTCCGGCTAGGGGGCCTTGGAACTCTTTTCCTTGGTACCCGGGACAAAACCTAACCAAATTCTTAATTGGATCCCATCACTTCAGTGGTTGGGTGGTTGGCTAACCCATGGGACTGGATGGGGTTAGGCTGGACTGATGGATCTGTAAATCGAGATTTAAATTCTATTATTACGATAGATGAAGTAAATCCCGGGGATAGTAATTGTTCTATGGATAGGAATCAACGGCTATGCCTCTTGATGGGGAAAAAAGCGTTGATCCCAATGATCCAAGTGCAAGTTTCTTCCTTGATCTGACCAAGTACCGTTAGAGGTGCAGTCGGATCAGTTTGATCAGTAATGATCTTGACTACGCTAGAGTAAGGAGTTATCACGGTGGAATCGCCCGTGCTTTCCGGGTAAAGGAAGTTTTTCCGGTTTCGGTTTTGGATAAACCGACGGATTAGTCTCTTGTCCGGATATCCGTGGGCGAGGCCCCGAGTGTGAGACCCCTGCCCCACGCACGATGTGCTACTTCCGCTGCTAGTACCCCGAATCCGTCGCATGGTGGGGATAGGGATCTCACACTTCAAGTTGTGCCACATAAACTTCCTCCTCTAAATCTCCATTCAAGAAGGCAGATTTAACATCCATTTGATATATAGGCCAGGCATAGTGTGAAGCAAGAGCAAAAACAACATGAATAGTAGAATATCTGGCAGTAGGAGCAAAAGTTTCATCAAAGTCTTCACCTTCTTTTTGAGCATAACCTTTAGCAACAATGCCTTGTACTTACTTGTACTTATCAAGAGTACCATCAGAATGAAACTTGACTTTGAAAATCCACTTAACACCAATGACCTTTTTATGTGAAGGTCGTGGAACTAACTGCCATGTGCTATTAGATTCAATAGAAGAAATCTATGCTTGCATTGCTTCACACCAATGTGGTAAGGAAAGAGCTTCCTTAACCATTTCAGGCTCAAACACATCACCCATATGAGACATCAAGGCAATATTTACTGAAGGGCGTGTACGTAAGACACGTGTAGTAGATTGTTGAGCATCTGAAAGTGATATACATGAATCCTAAAGTAGAGAGCGAACCCATTTTGGAGGACCAGAAGTCCATGTAGAATCCAATGAAGTAGTAGGTGTCACAATCGAAATGGATGGAGGGGATGAAGTAGGAACTTATGGTGTAGATGAGGATGAGACTGTAGGGAATGAGACAGGCTCAAGCTCAAGAGATGGAAATGGATCTGAGAGAGATGTAGAAGGTGGTAACTCATCAAGACCAAAAACATGCTCATCAAAGATGGCATCACGTGAAAGAACAATATCCTCACGAGAAGGATCCCAAAAACGAAACCCTTTGGAGCGAGAAGCATATCCTGTGAATATCATAGGTTTGGACTTAGCATCAAGAGTCCTCCTCTTAGAAGAAGGCACATGCACATGAGCAACACAACCAAATACATGGAAATGAGAAACAGTAGGCTTGTGGCCTGTGAAAGTCTCCTCCGGAGTCATGCCGTCCACTGCTTTCGTAAGAGAGCGATTGAGAAGATAAACTGAAGTAGCTATAGCCTCACCCCAAAAGGAGGAAGGTAGCTTCGCATGATGTAAGAGGGAGCGGGCCATTTCCTTCACCGTTCTATTCTTTCTTTCAACCACACCATTCTGCTGAGGAGTGTAGGGTATGGTGGTTTGTCGTTGTATGCCTTTTGAAGCTAGAAAATCCTCAAATGTTGTAAACTCACCTCCATTGTCAGTCCTGAGAAAATATACCTTTTGACTTGCTTGATTCTCCATTTGGGCAAGCCAAACCTTGAAATGAGAAAGAGCATCAGACTTCTTAGGTAAGAAATAAACCCATGATTTGCGAGAGAAGTCATCCACAAGAAGCATATAATACTTGGATCCACCAAGCGATTGTACTTCCATAGGTCCTACAAGATCAGCATGAATAAGCTCAAGTATGCATGTGGCCCTATGAGTAGCCTCCTCTGGAAAAGAAGCCCGATGTTGCTTTCCTTGAGCACAAGAAGAACAAATGTGATGGTGAGGTTTCTGAAGCTTTGGTAGACCTGTAACCATGTCACGTGAGACAAGATGTTGCAAAGTAGCAAGAGGAACATGGCCAAAGCGGAAATGCCATAGATCACTATCTTCATTAGAAACAAGTGCTTTAGGAGAAGCAAATAATTGATGAAGATGAGATTCATGTGGTGGCAACTCTGCTGTAAAAGAGCTTATATGATAAAGCCCAGCATTTTGATAACCATGTGCCACAGAAGAAAGTCACTGTCTATCAATGATTTCAATCACTTCATCTCATCAAAGTAAACCCCAAGACCTTTAGAAGTAGCCTTAGAGATAGAAAATAAGTTGGCAGACATCTTAGGCACATGCAAAACATCATGTGAGATAGAAAGCTTATCCAAATCTTCTTCCAACTTAGCCATCTTAACCGTTGAAAGTCTTCCATATTGCATCTGTATAGCGTGCCATAATTGTTGAGCCGTACTCCTTGTGGAAAGAAATTGAGACACAACCGATGTAGACATGCCATGCACAAGTAAAGCTTTGGCCCGTGCATCCATATAGGTTTGATATTGAGAAGGCACCATATGAGGAGAAGTGATTATAGACCACACCCCAGCGCTTTCCACCAAAAGAAGCTGCATAAACAAGGACCAAGTGTGGTAGTTATTTGGGATAAGCTTTTGTGAATCAGAAAGACTTGGAAGGCTCAAAGATTGAGTGAATGGGTTAAAGGGCTGATATGATTGAGTGGGGAGTGGAGTAGTAGTGGAAGTAGTAGAAGGAGGAATCATAGTAGATGAAGTTGCCATAAAAGACATAGATAATGTAGGGGGATATACCATAGAGGGCATAGAAGTATGTGGATAGGAAGGCATAAAGGACAAAGAAGAAAGAGAGAAAGGATCCGTAGAAGGTAATGGATATGACGGAAAAGAGAAAGTAGAAGCACCTATGGAAGAAGGAATTGCATCAACTTCCGTTGTAGTAGTTGCCGGTCCCAATCGTCATAGGAGATGTAGGATCCATAGTATCTTCAAGTTTGCCTTTGTCTTTTGGAGTAGAGGACTTCCGAGATCCCATAGGGAGAGGAGGGTGGGAAAACACAAGGGAAGAAGTGTCGTACCTCCAAAAATGCAGCCAATAGATGGGCTGTCCACCAAGGAAGTATCTCCAAAATATGCACAAAGATAGTGCAAAAATGCAGCCACTAAACGCTGTCAATATATGAACCAATAGACTTCGTAGAAACCACCAAAAAAGGGCTGAGAATGTAGCCTTAGGTAGAAGGAATATGGAGGAGTTGATTGTCCACAAAAACGCAAACACAAAGTGTGTAGCAAAGTGGAATTTTCAGCCGGTAGAAAGGTGTAGAAAAGAGGATGAATATGTACCTCAAACACCATGAAGAGGGCTGAAGTTCATGATGAGAAAATGCAGCCAAGAAATGGCAAATCTGTCCACGAAGCCTCCAAAAAAACGCTACCGCATGTAGGGAAAAGTAGTTGGTAGAGTTGTAGGACTTAGATTGAAGTGCTTTAAAAACACACTTGTAGAGGATGGTAAGGGGCTGGTTTGAAGCCTTTTTCATCATTAAATGAGTGCAAGGATGATGAGTAAGGGCTTCTGCAAAAAACGCAAGCAACAATTCTGCATGCAAGTAGTCTGCGAAGAATAACTCAAAAATGGTGAGGAATTTGCGAAAACTTTCTTCTGCTAAGTTGTAAACCACGATGATTCGAGTATGTTACGTGGGCACAATCCTCAAAAATGCATTTGTTCAGCAAAAAATGAAAAAATGAAAAAATACCATTGAAAGTGGGGTTGTTGAAGAGGACTAGAGGTAGAGAGGAAGAAGGATAAGGAGGCTCTATGTGTGCCACCACCTTGCTCTGATACCATGTGAGAAAGAAGAGATGAGAGAAGAGACAATGTACTCAATAACTCATCAATGAACCACTAGCTAACTTGATTAGAAATGAACTACAATGCCTCATATATATAGGCACAAGATGAACGGATCTCTAGAAAAGTTCCTCCACCCAAAAATGTGTAAATAGGAAAAAATGGAAATGAATGCTATAAATCCCAAAAATGCCTAGAGGCTAAAGAGTGTGCCACTAGCGTGACACCATCTGGAGATGACACCTATCCAACAGGTCATTCATCTAGTTGGCTAGGTGATGTGGACACAAATAGAGAATGCATACACATTTGAGTGTCCCAAAAGAATACAGAGAAAGAGCCCTAGTTTTTTTCCTACCATGCACCAGAATGCTACTTAGTTCTTATGGAAAAATTTAGTGTAATGGAGAAATTGCAAGCAACTAGCTTGGATAAGATGGCAGCTTCCTGGAATCCTTACTATATGACCCTGTTCTTCTTATAACTGAATTCCTAAACTCTTATGATGCAGACAGAGAGATGTCTATAGTAACCATAGGAGACTATGAGGCTAAGATTAAGTTACATAGAAAGTTAATCATTGAAGCATTCGGCCTACCTTCATGGGTGTCATATTGAAAAGTAAAACCAGGCACCATAAATATCAGTACGCACATTATAAAATGGAGTAAGTCACTGCGCATGGAGAATTATTTGCACGAATTAGGGAAACGACAGTAAAAATATCTTGCAGAGTAGTCAATCTTGTCACTTGGGTGAAATACATTGACAGACATGATAGAATAAGCTCTTGGGCTATTTTTATGGTGGTGGAAGGCCGTGAGGAGGGTTGGGCAGATATAAATCTTTAACAACCTAGCTGTTTATTGTGCAGACCATAAGTATATCATTGGTAATCCTTATTGTTGAGATATCGAGCTCGTCTAGTGAGGCGGTGGGAACACTGACCCGCCTGGGGGATAGGCCCCACACTTACACCACTGGCATGGTTGGTGAGATCTTGGTTGATATGCGGCCAGTGGGATGACAGGTTGTGTGATAGCCATTCTAGAGACTGGCATAGTTATAGCGCCAGCTCATTTAGTCGGATTCACACTATAGAGAACCCATGTATGTATTGGTTGAGTACCTTTCATATTATGTGTACTCTTATCTTGTATATGGTGTGTTGAGTGTTGAGTGAAGAAGAAGAAGATATTCAGCCTCTCACCTTGTGTGTTCTCTATTAGGGTTTTGTGAGTGTGTGTGTGCTTGCAAGAGCTCAAGCTCTCTTCCCCCTTGCATCTTTTCATGGTATCAGAGCCTGGTTCATGCTAAGGGCTGAGCTGCAAGCAAGAGAACCATAGGAAGCGGTACGAGGGTAAGAGCTTCAACTACTCTTCCCTATTTGTGTTGGTGACTACACCCTTGTCGGGAGCTCTACGGGAGGCACCGGCAAACGATCTCTGATTGAGGAGCTTTCTTCGTAGGAGTAAAGCTATAGGGCAACTATACAATCCTATCGGACTAAATTTTTTGGGCCGAAAACGCGTTTCGGGCGCTTCTGGACCTCCGTTTTTTAGAAAGCAGGCGATTTCGAGCATTGCGGGTAAGTCATCGATTCTCTGCAGAACTCTGTTTTAAGAACTGCTGGAAGACAGATTGACTGTGCAGACACTGTGGGTGCTGCAAAGAGGTCAACAGTTGCCATTGGGTGTATGTATGCACATTGAAGTCACTGGTTGTGACATTTGAGAGAGTACTACAGTACCGCTGTGCAGAAAATACAGTAGTTTGTGCAGGAAAAACCAGAGTGCTGTTTCTGGTAAATTTGTGTATCTTGAAAGATGTCAAATGATGGCATAACCCAGATTGTGGCTGAGAAGCTTGATAAGAATAACTTCCATGCTTGGAGGTTCAGGTTGACGAATTTCTTAATGGGAAAGGGCTATTGGGACTACATAGAAGGTGAGCATGAAGAGGCACCAGAGATACCGAACATAAATCCAACTGCTGCAGATGTGAAAGAGTTTAAAGACTGGAACCAAGGAGCCAGGAAAGTTATGTATTGGCTCTCCATTAGTATACAGGACACCATGATTGGGCATATTCAGGATGCCAAGTCCCCCAAGGAGGCGTGGGACATCTTGGTTAAATTCTATGAAACAAATAACAAGGCACGCAAGATACAGTTGAAGAACGAACTTCATACTGTGGAGAAAAAGAGCATGTCTATGAATGACTATGCATTGAAGATAAAGGGTATTGTGGAATCCCTTGCATCTATTAGTGTCAGTAGATGATGATGTTAAGGTGGAAGTCTGTCTACGTGGTCTCGGGCCACAATACAAGGCATTCAAGACGTCTATTCAGACTCAAGAAAACATTCCCAATTTTACAGATTTGGTGTCTATGCTGATTATAGAAGAGAAGAGCTTGGGTGAAGACCAACAGTCTTCACAAACCAAAAACAGTTCGGAGCAACAGGCCTTCTACACAGGTTCAGGAAGAGGACGAGGTAGAGGAGGCTGTGGACGGGTCAAGGAGGTGGCCGAACAGGTAATCAGAATTATGGCTAGTAGTAGCAGCAACAACAACAGTCCCAGAATTCACAACAACAACAACAACACGCACGTGGAAGAGGCAAATTCAGAGGTAGGGGGAGTCAAAGAGGCCGTGGAAATTGGCAAAGGCAATATAATGATGCACGTGAATGCTATTATTGTGGTAAGCCTGGACATGTGCAGGCAGAATGTTATAAGAAGCAGGCTGACATGCAAAATGGGAAAGTGCAGCAAAACAACTATGCATCCTCAAGCAGAAATAATGAGGACAATGAAAGGTTGTTTGTTATGCAGCATGTCGTGAATGCCATGTCTAAAAATGTTGAAGCAGCACAAAAAGATGATGTATGGTATGTGGATTCAGGTGCTTCGAACCACATGACAAGTCATGGGGAGTGGTTCAAGGAGATGAAAAACCCGAAAAGACCAGGTTTTGTGGAAACAGAGGATGACATTGATCATCCAATTGCCCATGTTGGAGATGTGCCATTGTCTATGCAGGATGGCAAAGTGAAGTACCTTGCAGATGTACTTCACGTTCCAAACATAACAAAGAATCTAGTCTCAGTTGGCCAGATGATTGAGCAGGGTTTGTAGGTTTGGTTTAACCCTGATGGTTGTTATGTTGAAGACTTTAAAGACAAGTGCAGGTTGGTTGTAAAAGGCAACAGAGTGGGCAGAATGTTTACGTTGAATGTAGACATGCCTGAAATGAGTGCTGCGATGTTTGCAAATGGTTCAGGAATTGTTGCAGACATAAACATTTGGCATAAAAGGATTGGACATGTGAATGTGCAGAGATTGAAGTCTATGTAGACTAAAGGAATTGTGACAGGGCTACCAAAATTTAAAGTGGAAGGTATGCAGAAAATATGTGAAGCATGCCAATTTGGGAAGCAAACAAAGCATGTGTTTCCACATAACAGATATGTGAGCAGAAATGTACTAGATGTTGTGCATTCCGATGTATGGGGTCCTACGAAGACCATATCTATGGGAGGCTGCAGGTATTATGTGACTTTCATTGATGACCACACAAGGAAAGTGTGGGTATATTTCATGAAGGAGAAGAGTGAGGTGTTCACTCACTTTCAGAATTTCAGAGTTTTGGTTGAAAAGCAAACAGGGAAATATGTAAAGTGCCTAAGGTCAGATGGAGGGGGAGAGTACTTCTCCAATGAGTTCTTTGAATTTTTGAAGAAGAATGGTATTCGGAGACAGTTTACATGTAGATACACTCCGCAGCAAAATGGAGTTGCTGAGCGGAAAAATAGGCACATTGCTGAGATTGTGCGAGCATTGATGGAAGAGAAGAATATGCCGCATAGCTATTGGGCTGAGGCTATTTCTACAGCACTATACATCATGAACAGGACTCCAACTGCAGCCATACATGATGTAACTCCAGAGGAGAGGTTTACTGGCAGAAAACCAGATTTGTCTCATCTGAAAGTCTTTGGATGCATTGCATATGTGCATGTGCCAGATGAGCTGAGAACTAAGCTGGATCCGAAAGCTGAAAAATGTGTGTTTATTAGATATTCCCTTAAAGTTATAACCCTGCTACACGTGAGTTGAGGGTAAGCAAGGATGTTGTCTTTCATGAGATGAGCAGCTGGTATGCTGCTGAAAAAGAAGCTATTGGCGCTGATGTGAGTGGAAGTGTGGTTGCACAGAATGCAGGTCAACAATCACAGTCTTTGAGTGGACCAGGAGAGTCCTCATCTAGTCGGTTTGTTGATAGACCATGGAGTGGCAGGCTGCGTCATAATACCAGTCCTGCAAATGTGATTAGTACATCACGTAAAGGAAAAGAGAAAGTGGTTGAGCCCCTTGGTATGCCTAACATTTCTGCAGGGCATTCTCATGTTGATGGAGAGTCTAGTGGCTCAGATATGAGCCTTGATGAGGAGCTTGGGATCCCAGCTATGAGAACACCTGGTGTAAAGAAGGCTATGGAAGCCATGAATGAAAAGCTGCGAAGATCTGGGAGAGTGAAAAATCCTATGCAGAGATTTACCTATGATGGTTATGTGGCACATCACTATGCATATATGGCAAAGGTTCTGGTTGTTGAGCCCACATGCATTGATGAGGCTGTTGGAAATGTGTGTTGGGAGAAAGCTATGGATGAGGAGATGGATGCACTATATGGAAATGAGACTTGGTATTTAGTGCAATTGGCCTGAAGGCAAGAAAGCCATTGGATGCAAGTGGGTGTACAAAGTAAAACATAACAGTGATGGAAGCATAAACAGGTACAATGCTAGATTGGTAGCCAAAGGGTATGCACAGACATATGGCATTGATTATGAGGAAACTTTCAGCCCTGTTGCCAAGATGGCAACAGTGAGAGTTGTGATAGCAGTGGCTACGTCAAAGCAATGGTCTTTACATCAAATGGATGTAAAGAATGCATTCTTGCATGGGGATTTGCAAGAAGAGGTGTATATATTGCAGCCACCTGGTTATGAGGACGTGAGTCACCCCGAGCATGTTTGCAGGTTGAAGAAAGCCTTGTATGGCTTAAAGCAAGCACTAAGAGCATGGTCTGACAAGATTTCTAAATATCTTGTCACTATTGGCTTTCATGTAGCCAATGTAGATTTCTCGCTGTATGTGAGACATGGTGATAGAGGGGTTGTGCTTGTTGTCATCTATGTAGATGACTTGATCATTACGGGGGACCATGATGCAGAGATCTTTGATGTAAAGATCTTGCTTAGATAGAAGTTCGAGATGAAGGATTTGGGGAAGCTCAGATATTTCTTGGGCATTGAGGTGATTAGGTCACCACATGGTATTGGATTACTGCAGAGACAGTATGGCTTGGACATGTTGTCCAAGTATGGTATGACAGGCTGTAAGCCTATCTCAGTGCCATTGGATCAGAATGGCAAGTTGAGTGCAGATTCAGGAGAGATCTTGGAGGATCCTACTATGTATAGGTGCATAGTAGGAAGCTTGATTTATATGACGATCACCAGACCAGATTTGAGCTATGCTGTTGGGTTGGTGAGTCAGTTTATGCAGGTTCCACAGAAACTGCATTTGGATGCAGTGAGACGCATACTGAGGTATGTGAGGTCTACTTTGCATTGTGGACTATTCTATGAGACTGGGACAGAGATATGTGTACATGGGTACACAGATGTTGATTGGGCTGGTAGTATCTCAGATAGAAGATCTACTAGTGGATTCATGTTTTCTTTGGGGAGTGCTGCTGTGACTTGGAGCAGCAAGAAGCAGCCTACGGTTGCTTTATCCAGTACAGAGGCCGAGTACAGAGGAGCTGCTATGGCAGCATGTGAGGTAGCTTGGTTGAGAAAGCTACTTGCAGATTTGGGTCTATCAGTTCGATAGACAAGTTATCATTTTCTGTAACAACATTAGTAGTATACAGTTGGCCAGAAACCCAATATTTCATGCTCGTACGAAGCATATAGAGGTCCACTACCATTTCGTTAGAGAGAAGGTCTTGGCAGGAGACCTTGACCTTGTTTATGTCAGCATAGAGGATCAGGTAGCTGACATCGTACAGAGAAGCTCCGCAGATTCAGGGCTTCGCTTGGTGTACATGAGATGGAGTTGAGCTGGAGGGGGAGTGTTGAGAAATCGAGCTCGTCTAGTGAGGCGTAGACACTGATGACCCGCCTGGGGGATAGGCCCCACACTTACACCACTGGCATGGTTGGTGAGATCTTGGGTGATATGCGGCCAGTGGGATGACAGGCTGTGTGACAGCCATTCTAGAGACTGGCATAGTTATAGCGCCAGCTCATTTAGTTGGGTTCACACTATAGAGAACCCGTGTATATATTGTTTGAGTACCTTTCATATTATGTGTACTCTTATCTTGTATATGGTGTGTTGAGTGTTGAGTGAAGAAGAAGAAGATATTCAACCTCTCACCTTGTGTGTTCTCTATTAGGGTTTTGTGAGTGTGTGTGTGCTTGCAAGAGCTCAAGCTCTCTTCCCCCCTACATCTTTTCACTTATCTTCTACATCAAGTTCTAGAATATGGGGCAAGAAAGGTGCTTAAAGAAGCGGGTGTCAACATTCCAACTCTCATAAGACAAGAGGCTCAAAGGCAAGACCAAGGAGATCAAGGCTCTAAGGGCAGAACCAACCAACATGTGGATGGTGAATCATCATCCATGTGCATGGAAATCCCTATTGAAATATCTCCACAAGCATAATCTGTGTCAGCAACAACACCAACAACTGACCCTAAAGGTAAGAGAAAAATGGATTCTGGAATGACCACTCAAATTCTTGAGAGGCAGTGTCAATACAATTTGACCTTCAACCAAAGAAGTAAATAATTCCAAAGGAAGTCATAAACTCTAAAGTGCAACAAGTACATCAACATGAGTCACTCTATTTGGCCCAGAAACAGAACAAGTAGAGGAGGAATTTGGGATACATCTTTTAGAGTTGACAAGGGTACTCAACTAGAAGGTTGTAGAATTTTACAAACAATAGGCACTTAATAGAAAACAAGTCATTGAACAACAACATACTCAAATAACATAGCTCAAAGCCCAACTCCAGGAATCATCCAACCAGGTAGATAAAATAAGTGAGTTGGTGGCCAATCTGGAAGAGGAAAATCTATTATCTTTAAATAGGGTTGCAGATGCTAGTATGCAAAGGGAAAGTTATGACAAGGTAGACAAACAAAAGCAAAATCTGCTAAAAGAGCTGGAAATTTTGAATTTTCCTTGGTCACAACAGAACAGACAGGAATCAAGCTGAGAGAGCTAAGTAAAAGAACTAACAGAACAATGTAGTGACTTGGAGCATAGAAACCTGGTACATCAGCTTCAAAAACAGAATGAAGAAGAAGTCAGGCTCAACCTCAAGCATAAGGCAGAAAAGGATAGCTTATTCCACTTGCAAAAGGCATGAGAAGATTGCTCAAAGTATCATGAGAAGGCATGAGAAGATTGCTCAAAGTATCATGCTAAAGCTATGGACAAAGCCAAAGAACTAGAGTCTACTCTCTAGCAGCATAATCAGCACAAAGAGGAGGAGCTTTCTCTAGTAGAACAAGGGGAAGGTACATTGCTTGCCAGTATCTCTAACCATGCCCTTGCTCTAGTTATATTAGTTGTTTCTCTACAAACTCCAGCAAAAACCCCAAATTTTTTTACCTCTACCCTTTTACTGTCTATGACTATAAAAGACATAGATTCTGAGGCTCCTTTGACAAGTGAGGTAGTGCAGTGGGTTTTTTAAAACACGTCCTGACAAAATTCCCCTACATTTGTAATGGCTATTCTTCATGGAGACATTGGTCTACAAAGCCCTAGTGATCTTTTCTATGCCGCCCCATTGCATCCTACAATAATCAATTTCCGAGCATGGGTTAGGGTGCTTCTCAATTCTCAAGATGCGGTGAACTTGCTTCTCAAGGAGTTATAGAGCTTGGAGACCTTAAGGGTTATGAGCTCGGCTATTGAAAAGATCCTCACAAACAATTACGGTTCACCAGTTAATCTCTTATTGAATGTGTTTCAAGAGGAGTTCAATTTGACTGGTTTTTGTCATTAAGGGTAATTAATCTACTTCAAGAGACAAAACATTTAGAAAATGTATTATTTGGGTCTAAATCGATCATGTAAGTAGTCAAAATTAGTTTTTTTGAGTGTTTAAAGAGCATTTAGATACATCTAAACACCTAATTACAACAATTGGAGGAATTTGACTCTCTTTTGTTTAATTTTTTCTTAAAAGAAGAGACCAAAATTAAGAGCTTAACTGATTAATCTCTAATTATATATTAATTTACACATTAGTTGATACACATATCTAGCAATTCCTTGCTCTATCCAATGATATGCTTAATTGTGTGAATTAATTATTAGAGGTTAATTAGAGCCTTTGATTAGTGTAAAAGAGGGAAAGATTAGTGAAAGGATTAATCTTTGATTAATTATTAATAACTTTTTGACATAACTCATTAAGGCTAATGAGCATTGAATGAGTAGATGCTGATGAGTTGTCAAATTGTCCATTTTAGGGGTCATTTATGAAGGGTGTAAGGGGGTGTCATAAAAAGGTTGTTTTTTTAAATTCCCACTTGCTTTTTTGGGATAATTCCCATATCTCCTTAATTTAAAATTCAAAAAATATCCCCCCCAAACAAGGAAATTTGAATTTACCACTAACCTTACAAAAAAAATCAAAAAAATGGTTCATGTGTGAACCATTTTCTACACTCTCACAACTTAAGGTCTCACGTCCTAGGGATCCGCGCACTCAAAAAAGAAAAAAGAAAAAATGGTTCATGCATGAACCATTTTCTGCACTCTCATGGCTTAAGGTCTCATGTCCTAGGGGTCCGTGCACAGAGAAAAAATCAAAAATCGGTTCACATCCTAAGCGGTTCACGACATGAACCCTTAAGTGTTTCACGATGTGAAATAGTCCTCACGCAAAAAAAAAATTTATTTTGGTGACATTTGAGTTCACGACGTTAAACCCTAAGCAATTGAGACGACGTGAAATAGTCCCTAAAAAAAAGTTTAAAAATTCAAATTTGATAAAATCTGTGAAGTCTGCGCTTCACAACGTGAACTGCACCCTGCTAGTTCACAACGTGAAAGAGGATCCGTCGGCCAAAAAAGAAAAATCTTTTTGGAGGCCTAGACCCCATGTATCGGATGATGAAAGCGTTCGTGTTCATCGGAAAGGTGACATCAAACTCTTCAAATTTAGTCCTCCTCTCTCTCTCTCTCTCTCTCTCTCTCTTTACACTCTAAATTGGATGCTAAAGATTCTCACCACATAAAGGTATAAAGAAGACCCTGTTGTGTGTTATCACGGTCAAGCTCACTGCATGTAACATTGGTATCAACGCCTCAGGCTGGGGACCCAACTAGGCTACCTAAAGAAGTGAGAGCATCCGATGGATGGTAAAATTACGGTCCAGAAAAAACACCCAAGCCTCCACCATGTCGGGAGAGACATCACATCAAGAAGAAAACCAACAAGAAGAGATGGAGGCACAAAGCTTCCAAATAGAAAAACACTTATGCCAAGCATAGAAAAACTCCTGAGAATAATGATGGAACAAATAAATTCTCTAAAGATGCAGCTTGCCGTGGGAAAAGAGAATCCCAAAGAAGGCATCTTAGATCTAGCATAGGTCCTCCATATGGAGGAACAAAGAAGAAAAGATGAAGATCAACATGAAGAACAAATAAGAAAACATGAAGAAGAAAAAAGAAAAGAAGAAGAAGAGAAAGGACTGAGACGTGCATAGGAACAAAAGGATAAGGAAGCCATATGCAAATATGAGGAAGACCAACGCCACAGAGAGAAAGCCAACCGAGAGTTCTAGCAAAGACTTGACTTGGAGGTTGTGCAAATCCAGCATCAGCATACGATGGAAAAAATTCTAGTGGCTCTCTCTCAACAACCTCTAAATTCCTTGTCCTCTACTACCCCTGCCACCACGGTCATATAAACCTCTCCAAATTTTAGTAAGTATGATGGTAAGTGTAATCATGTGGTAGTTAATCAATTTATTCATCAATTTGAAGAACATTTTCCTTTAGCTAAAAGTACAGATCCATAAGACAAAGTCCATGTAGCAGCAGTACCCCAACTCATTGGGGAAAGCTGTTACTTACTTAGTGGCACCATTGGTCAACTGCACATAGACCCCATCAGAGGCCAATTCCGTTTTCAATCGGAACACCTTCATGGCTGACCTCAAGACCCGTTTTCTTCCACCACAGTAAATGAAAAGTCTTGAGGATGAGTTTTACAAACTCACTCAGGGTGGTTCCCTTGTTGTGACCTATTCCAAAAAGGTCATTACAATGGCCTAGAAGTTGGGCATATCGGAAGAAGATTAGCTCAAGAAATTTTTTTGAGGTTTAGACACTACCATTAGATACCCATTGAGGAATTTTAAGCCTCAAACTTAAGCATGGGCATTGGCCCTCGCTCAAAATCAGGAGTTGATGCTGAACGGAGGTAATCCCAAGCAAGTACAATCTTCCCCAAAGCCCCAACAACAATCATCTACCCAGCAATCATCTACCCAGGGTAAGGGGGCTTAGAATAGTAAAGACTAAAAGGACCAAAAGAAAAACTCTTTGGGTCAATTGAGCAATAAAAAAGATTTTACGCCCAAGAAGACTTTTGAGGAAAAAGCTAAGGAGGGCATCACTAGAGGTTATCTCCAACTAGATGAATAGACACAGTACTACATGAGATAGAACCATTGTTTCTTCTGTCACACTGTGGGACATGGGAAGAAAGATTGCACTAAGTTCCAAGCTGAAAAGTTTACTAAGGCATCCACTTCCATAGTAGCAACCATAGCATCCTCATCCACACCTCCACCATCAGCCACCTCGAATGCCGTTCAGCATTTACCCTCCTTGAATTTGGTACCACTAGTGGTTTTTGATGATAAGTAGGAGGGTGAGGCTAAGGGAAAGAAAAAGGCTCTCATCCATGCCTATGGCACTGCAAAGGGATAATAGTTCATTGTCCTCTTTGACATGGGTAGTTCTGAGGATGACGTCTCTCCGCAGTTGGCTGCCAAGATGAGATGTACCTTGGTTCCTTATTATCTAGATGTGGATGGGTTTACCCTTGGTCTGCATACACACGTTACTCATAAAGCTCATCACTTTGAGTTTCAGGTTTAGCGGGCTACATTCCAACGAGATTTCATTGTCTCCCCTCTTTTAGGGTATGATATGATCCTCAAGATTTAATGGTTTAGACAATATGCACCCATTCCTGATTGGAGGTTCCTTTCTCCATCATTGTGAAGGCTTTGCCGAGCCTCTCATGATTCATGGAGATCGGAGAATTTCTAGAATTCCACTCATTTTCCACATTCAGGCCCAACAAGGCATCCAAAAAGGAGAAAAGTGTGCATTACTTTATGCGTGCTTTCAATCTAATGCACTTCAAATAGCACCCACAGGAGAGCAAGGATAGTTGGTCTTTTGTCTCAATATAGCAACATCATGCTGCAAGACGACCTCCCATCCAATCTCCCACCTAATAGACTTGACCATTGCATAGAGTTGGTTCTTGGTTCAAAACCTCCAAGAAAGTTCACTTACCACCTTTCTAAGGCATTGAAGAGCGATATGGAGTAGTAGTTAGCCCAGTTACTCCGGTCTAGATTTATCCGACACTCTTCCTCACCTTTTGTGGCTCCTATTTTGTTTGTCCAAAAGAAGGATAAGTCCACATGCTTAAATGTATGGATTATAGGGTGCTTCATAAGATAATAGTGAACAATATATTCCCCATGCCCAGAATAGAGTACATCATAGAACAACTCAATGGTGTAAAATTATTTTCTAAGATAGATATTGAGAGTGGCTACCATCAGGTTCAGATCTTCAAGTGTTAACCTATGGCGGACATTGAGACATATTCCTTTTTACATCATATAATTATTTTACGTATTCTGAGTCATGGGCCGGGCTTGTCGGCACCACATGTAAAGGGTAAGGGGATTGGGTGATCGCCGATGAGAGGCGCACCTCGAATTTCATCAGGATAGGGGTTAGGATCGGCCGACCATGTGAGGGCGCCCATGTGGGAACGGCCAAGTCACATATAAAAGTCAAATGTAACCTAAAACCTCTCATTCTATGAGTGTTGAATACAAGGAGTGCTCTCGCTTCATCTTCTCCATCTCCTTCTCCAGCGTGTGTGTGTGGGTGAGGGAGGGAGAGAGAGAGAGAGTGTGTGTAGCGATCGAGCATTGCGTGTGGCGGCAGGGTGGTAGAGTAGCGGCGGTGGCTCCTTCTTCATTGTGGCGCGAGAATCCTTCACGATGGGCGGTCTGAGCGGTGAGTGACACACCATTGCTCCCTCTTTGAGCTTGTTGGTTTCCTGGTTCTGTGCTTGTGCAGCCATTCGTGGATCGCACACGGTGCTTGGCAAGTCCCTAGCTCTGACACGTGTGGCAAGAGCACACATTTTTGGCGCCGCTACTACTGGGAAATTGCCTTGCACACCAAGCTCTAGATGTAGCTCGGGCTGCTATTTTTGAAGTCTATTTTATCCTGCAGGAAAGGCAAAGAGAGGCATGTTTGTGTGTTTGTTGCTGTCCTTCAGTCATTTTTTAGTTGTGTTTTCTTCATTTTCTTCACATTTCAGTTCTGTTTTCTTCATTTTCTGCACATTTTAGTTCTGTGTGTTAGGTGTTAAAGCAGTAAGTTAGTCAGTTTTAGTGTGTGCGTGCATGCATGTAGACAGAGGGCAGAAGAGCTGCTGCGCGGTGCTGTGCTGCTATGTTGGCAGCCACCGCCCGCGCAGAGGACGCCGTGGGTGGCGGCAAGCGGCCAGCCCTAGGTGCACATAAGCTATTTTTCTCTAAAAATATTTTTTAAGTAAAAAAATAAAAATTAAAAAATTAAAAAAATTTAAAAAATAAATCAACCCAACCCGCGTGGAAAGAAAGTTCTTATTGAATAAAAAATTGAAAACGAAAAAACCCCTAATCGACCCAACTCGGTCTTTTGATATATATATATATACAGGAGAGTGAGCCTCTATAGCTTTCTCTCAAGTGAAAGCCTAAGGAGAGTGAAGCTCTATATATAGTCTACCCCCCCAAGGAGTGGAGTGGGCATGTGGGACAAAGCCTTCACCTTTCCCCCCCCATAGGCACCCTTGGACTTTCTAATTTAAGCCTCACACACCTAGGGACAAATAGAGTGTTCTGAGGGCCACGGGAGCTCCGGATAGGCGAACACTGTGCTGTAAAGCACGCTAGGAGCCCTTGAACGATATGCTCGTCTTGAGCTATCACACGCCTTAGTCCAAGGGGGTAAAAATGGATTGAAAACAAGTAAAAACGGGGTGCGAAACACCTAAGAAACCACTTGTGTGGGCTTCACGGGTAGTTACCAATGCCCGTAGGATACCCACGTCACATGCATCTACGCTTTGGTCGGGTGCTAGAGTCTGAGCAACTAGAAAGTGTTTCAGTTTTTTTTACACAGGCTCACACCATCCCTCCACGCTAGCATCTTGGCCTTCAGTTGGAACCCAAGGAAGTGCAACCCAAGATCCACGAATAGCGGGCTAGTGACTGATCCTCTGACTTTGAAGTCATGGAAGGGCATCCTTCCCATAACTCTAAGGAAGCAAGCCAAAACGTGCTAGTTTGGGCCCCACAACCCGGATCTAGCATGTTTAGTCGTCTAATAGAGACTTTTAGTAGAGCTACGCGCTGCTCTGATGAACCTGCGAGCGACGAGCGACAAGTGAAGTAAACGAAGGAGGTGGGGAAGTAGATTCGCCATTCACATCTCATGTAGATCCTGCCCTCCCAAAGAGTGTCCATGTGGATATTCTACCCACTTCATTTAATGAAGGCCCTACTACTGAGCTACCACCTTCTGACGCTCTTCCTAAAGTAGAGGCCCCTAGAAGTCAAACCACAAGAAGTGACATTGCGTCCACTTCGAGAGAACCTTTTGGCACGCCAAGTTTAGATGGGATATTTCTCAATGAAAATTAAGAATATGACCTACACATGGAGACTCTGACTAACCTATACACGGGTTACACATACCATGTAGGTTGGTTACAAGTCATACAATCTACATCTAGTGCCACCAATCTAGATGAACAACAATAAATGATATGTGAAGTTATCCATAGAATTATCCAATTCGAGAGGCAGAATATGGGAGTGAACCTAGTTTCAACTGGTCCTATGAGATTTTTGGATACGGGCAAGGCTAAACAACCAACCCTGTCGTTGCAATTGGAGACTCCCTCGGTGAGTCCTGTAGATCCTTCGTATGTTGTTTCGCCTGGAGTCTCAATGCAGGTTGAGCCCACAAGCAATAACTTTAGCTTTCCAACTTTGGCTCAACTTTCCATTAGGGAATCCATAATGCCTACTCCGATGATGAGCATGATGAAAAGTGCACCCGTTACCACTATAGTTAGTACAACACCGCTACCTAGTGTTACAGTACCTACAATAGTGCGTACCAGTGCATATCGACCATATGTACCTATCACTACTCATGCTCATGTAGCTCCTATGCCTCCTGTTATGCCAATGGCATATGCTCCACGAATGCCTTATCAGAACCTTTATCCAAGAGGAGCTATGCCTAGTCACTTATCATATCCTGCGTTAGTTGCATACATACCAAGAGACCAATGCCAACTCCTGTCAACCAGGCCATCCCAGAAGAGCCTCCACCAGCTATGCCTGCTCACTTAGGTGATCTAGCAGCATTTGCTCAAACGATCGGGCAAAAAACATGCGTGGCATACCTGAGCGAGAGCCTAGAAGCAAGGCGGTACAAGTTGCCAAGCTCACTCAGAACTTCAGTTGGTAACGAAGATGTTAGGAAGCACATTGAAGTTTTTGAACACGTGTGTGAAGCCTTAGGCTTAACCTTGAGTGGAAAACCCAGAGATTGGTATCAAACTTTAAGGGTTGAAGAGCATACTCACTATCCCACTCTCAAGAGATTGTTCTTGAAAGAATACATACGTGAGGGTGTGCTTTGGGGTGTAGCATCTCAACTCCAAAAAGCTGAACACGAGGAAGGAGAGTCAGTGAGAGACTTTATTAGTTGACTAAAGCATCTAAATTCTCGTTGTACTCCCGATGAGCGCTTTAGTAATAACCAACTTCTTGATAGATTCATCCGAGGATTGCGCCATGAGGACATATACAATGGCCTAGTCATTAGAGGTCTTACGACGTGGGAAGCAGTGAGTGCCAATGCAATCCAGTTAGAAGACAAGTTGATGATTGTAGGTAAAAAGGTGTCTTCGGAGACAAAGTCTGTTAGTTCGCAAGTATCTAGGCACGAGCCAATGACTGTAAAACCTATTGCCAAGGAGCCCAAGATATTCGAAATGTCTATAGTTGACCTTACTAAGGCTCTCCAAGAATACTATAGGGGTAATCGAGCTCCTCAAAATAGTCATATGTACCCAAGAAGAGAGCAACAATGGTGTTCGGTTTGCTTAGGACCACATATAGCACGAGTGAATGTCCCATATGGACTTGCAATACATGTGGTAAGTATGGCCATCAATGTAAGGATTGCCTAGTACTTAAGCGTATGTTAGCAAATTAGGCACCACTAGCCTGGTCAAACACATTTTTGGCAACCCATTTGTATTTTTGAACAACAGGTGAGGACACCAAGGTTGGAACTCAGGAATATTTGCTATGGGCATTGTTGCTTAAAATTTGCCTTTCCTTGGGAAATAAGACTTCCGAGTCTGGTTCAAGTGTTGCTTCCTCATCTGAACTATAGTTTTTTGAAAACCTTATCCCTTTAATGGGTGCACACATACGGTACATTTTGGCATCCGGCACCTCATTCAACAAATAGACAGTCTGGTTGCCTGAGGGTAGGAGAGCCATGAATGTATGAACTATCTATTGAATGTCTAAGACATACCTGGCCATCCAATTTCTACATAGTATGACTTCCTCTTTCATTTCCCTTGCATTCATGACATGAAAAATACCTTCCACAAGATCATTTTTTATATAATAAGACACATTTAACAAGTCGAGGGACTTGGAGACACAACCATAAACTCAATGCTAGACCTGAATATTGAAGTGTTGGTTTACCCATTCTAGCCCAAGTTTCATAAGACATGAGGCTTAAGCCAGCTCCCGTGTCAAGTAAACATAATGAAGGATAAAGTGTGTTCATGGCACAGAATCCTAGGTATACCCATCTTGGTGGGATATAATCATTATTTTCCCAGTTTTGGCTAGCCACATTGCAGTTTTGAATAGATAGCCTATTAGATTGTTGTTTCCTTATCTCACTATACGAGCCCTACGAGTGAGCTTTTGTTTCTCTTTCTCCTCATGTTTCCTTAGTTTAGCTTCTAGTCGAGTGAGCTTTTGTTTCTCTTTCTCCTCATGTTTCCTTAGTTTAGCTTCATGGATGGCTATAAGAATGGTTTCCATAAGTGGTCCATAGAATCTATGCAACTTGCTCCCATTTACATAGGAGTCAAAAGGTACGCCATGTAAGGTTTCTAATCTAGCCGAGTTGGAGTTAGTGCGTTCAAAAATTCTAAATGGACCCATGCCCAACGTCTTGAGTTCCTATTTGTTTCGTTTGACAACACACATCAGTAACTAAGTCACCTTTCTTGAAGTCTTTTTTACTCAAGTGGTTGTCAAACCATTTTTTTCTTCAAAGCTTTTCAACATATAATCCATAGGCTGCTCGAAGTCTAGTCTCAAACAAGGAATTCTATTTGGAACAACCTCTTGGATATCTCATTTCCCTTAAATTTTTCTTATTTCCACTCGTAAAGAGGGCACAATATATTCCATAGGCATAACCACCTCCAACCCATACACCATATGAAAGGGATTCATTCTAGGAGTAGTCTTATAGGCCACTCTATAAGCCCAAAGAGTAGCAGGAAGGTTTTGTTCCCAATCGTTTCTTCGTTCATTTACTATGTTGGTCAATATGGTGCATAAAGTCTTGTTAGTACTTTCTGCTTGCCCATTGTCTTGAGGATAATATGGCAAAGATTTTCTATGAACCAAGAGATGAACTCGGCCAGGAGAAAAGTGATCACCTCATTGATGAAATGACTTACTTTATCACTTACAAGTTCCAATGGACAGCCATATTGAGTTATGATATTTTCATATAAGAATTTGGTAGTACTTTGAGTGTCAACTTTCATAGTGGCACGGGCCTCTGTCCATTTTGAAAAATAGCATGTTGCCACTATAATTTACCTTGCCCGAGATGATTTTGCAGTAGGACGACCGATAGGTCCAACAAAGTCTATCCCCCACATCTGGAAGACTTATAGAGAGTAGACTACAATCAAGGGCATACGATCCTTGTTATGAGTTATAGTAGGGAATCTCTAGCATTCTTCACACCTCTTGAAAAATTCTGAGGCATCACCAAAGAGTGTTGGCCACCATAGGCCTAATTGAAGCACTTTTTGTGCAGTGGTTTCTGCGGCAAAATGTCCACCACCTAGTCCATTGAGTGGTTGCAAGATGAGAGTGCCCACTTTCGTTCACTCTCTCTAAAATTGAGACATCGATGCAACTCGGGTAGAGTACCTCAATCGTGATATTGCCATCAATTAAAACACGACACGTGCCTCCCGAGCCCAAAGCGCCATATCTCGAACGAGATACTAACTAATGCCATGCCAGCAGGTCCGAGTTTCAAGTCACCAGTACATGTCACCGCCACCACATTATCTTGATGGAGATAAGCATGCCACTTAGATCCACGTCAATGCCATGGTGGATCCCCCTCGACATGCCCACTCACATGTGCATTCAGCATATTCAATGATGCCGTCTCCACCGTCCACATATCTTGAATAGATGTGATCTCATCCGTCAACATATCTCGTTCGAGATACCAAGATGAAATTGAATCCGTTGAAAAACCTCGAACGAGATACATTGTACCCAATCCAAACCATTCATTTGCACACATTTGAAGATGCGATCCTAGTCGTTTATATATCTTGATCAAGGTATGAAGCGAATCTCGACCGTCAAATATACCTCGATCATGGTACACACCCAAAATCTAAGCCGTCCATGTACCTCAAAAATGAGGTACTTAATTCAAATCATAGCCGTCGATTCCTCACCAACCCTAAAATCAAATGCATATCTTGGTCATTTGTCTCACTAAAACCCTGCGTACATCCGGAGTGTACATCTTGCTAACCCTAAAATGCATGCCACCGAACCTTGATCGAGGTTATAAAACCAGAAAGTTTTTTTTTAACCTCATTCTCACACGTCTTTTTCACTCTCCTCGCTCTCTTAATTTGTATTAGCATTAGTGGGCTCATTAGTATTGTTTTATAGCTTCATTATAGCGCTACTTAGTACTAAGCATTGGACCTTTCACATTGGCCTTTCACATTGACCTGCATGTTTGTGTTAGGCTTAGGTTCTAGCATGGATGGCCACAAGGAGGGCCGCTCGTCTACTATTGTGGACCTCATCTCATGGAGATAGACCGCAAATACTATCTGTAGGACTGCTAGAGACACACCGTCTACGTTACATATCGTGTCAGACTTGGAGGTGATGCTATCATCCCTTCGTAGCCTTCACGATAGCCCACCAATGCACTGCTCTTGTGTCACATGGCCTGATATCGTCAGGTCTATGATCTTGGTCCGAGTAGGGATGGAGCCTACTTAGACCTTTTCTTTAATAGTCGTGGGATGCGGCCTAGGGTGGGCAAGCCCCTTACTGATTCGTAGTGTTTTCATCCTCGTATGTGGCAGCACATATCTATAGTCGATATGTTGCTGCATATGGAAGGATAACAACCACCAAATTTCCATGTATTTCGCAAAGCAATTATATGCATAGTTTATCTTAAGGGAGGAGGTGGATTACACTAGCCATCGTCTCGATGGCGGTGCTGGGACCGAGGCCGTTTCCAGGACTAGGGTAGGCGGCCTCCACCAGCCCTTCATGTAGCTGCTACAGATCCTACGTTTGTGCCTTTGTCAACGGTCGAGGCTCTTGGCACCCAGGTGGGTATCGACGTACAGAGTACCACAGAGAGCATCCAACACATGGTGCGCTTGTTCTCACAATCGATACTACTAATGACAGATGTCGAGGTATTTAAACATTTATTACTTTACATGTTTATATGTACTTTTCTATATTTTTAAAATGAGTGGCATGGTTGATTGTGTCATGTAGGATCCCACACCTACCAATGAGAGACTCACTTAGGAGTTGATAGAGGCGAGAGCGGAGATTGACCACCTTAGAGCTGCATTGTTGTGGACGACAGAGGCATGCCATGCGAGAGAGTCTGACATCTAGTAGGTAGGTTTCTCTTGTATGTAAAAGAGTTATAATTAAGGTCTAAAGTTATAAATTTCTTTAAGTAATACCTAATGAGAGATACTAATCAATTATTTGTATGCTTTACTTTTTAAGTAGGCTCGGACTGAGGTAGAGAGTTCTAGAGCTGAGGCGGAGTAGCACATGATTATGGAGCGGATTGCATAGCATAGGGCAGAGCAGTTGATGCTGCATGTTTTGGGAGTTCTATAGATCTTCAAACGTGACAGTGCCTTACTTGCCTCTATATCCACAGCCTGTTAGAGAGGTTTTTCGACGACCTCTACCTCAGGATGCATCACGATTCCTCCATGGTGATGCCTGCTGTGCTCTATGCCTCGAGGGCATTGACAATACTAGTGGATATGCTCTGGGATGTGGACATTTTTTCCATTCATCTTGCATCACCCACCAGGAGCTAGTATGCTTCTCGGATTGTGTCCTGAGCACCTGACCTAGCGACATACAGAGTTTTGGGCATTGACGATCTTCACCTAGGCTTTGCTTAAGTAGATGCTAGGACTGGCAGGCCACTTGATTTTACCTCAGCTCTACCTGACTTAGGACTCAACGCCGCCCGATGAGATAGAGATTAGGAGCGTGAGGTGCCTCAGAGATTAAGTGGAGTGCACACGAGTTTGATGCATACCAGAGAGTCCTTTAGGAGAGCCAGATCACAGCACATGAACGTGTGGGTGGTGCTGGTCCTAGTGACACCTCGGGTGATGGTGCTAGCAGCAATGCTGCTTCACGTGAGCAACGTGTCCTTTATAATAAAGGAGCTTACACGCGCATAGTGGCAGGTAGCACGGACCATTGTCGATTACAAATTTTGGGTTTACAAACAAAGACGTCTTGCAGTAGCATGGCATAAAGAGAGGGAGAGTGTTGTAGCAGCTTATGGGACTCGTGAGCTCCCAAGTACACCAGCACCACCTTATGATCCTACCTTTGAGGCACACCTCCCCGCACATATTCAACAGCCCTCAGCTGGCATAGCCTCCTCGACATACATAGCAACCTCGACGTGCATATCGAGACCAGCAGTGAGAGATGGCGATTTTTAACAGTGAGACTAACCTCAGACTAGCTAGGGTAGCTCATTTTCATTATGCCATGATCTATTAAGTTAGTGTGACTAGACCCAGAGAGTAGCTGGGTTAGCTCACATTCTGATTTACTTAGTTGATGTTTATATCATTATGAGTTTTTTCATTATTGAGGATCATTGCATTTTAGTTGATGTTAATGATTTTTGGATTTTTTTACACTTTGGCTATTATATTGTTTCTTAAAAATCCCCATACCATCAAACCCAAACATGCTCTGATGTAGGGAGGACCTGCCCCCACATGCTCACAAAGTTTGGTCACCATTGGAGCATATTTGGATTAGCAATTAGTCCCTAGTGATGATTTCTCAAGTCTCTTGGTGCTTGAGAGGCCATCGAAAATCCCTCTCTTCCCCATACCATCATACCCAAACATGCTCCGATGGTGACCAAAATTTACAAGCATCTGGGGGAGACCCGCCACCCACCACATCCTTGCAAAGTTTGGAGCATGTTTGGGTTAGCAATTAGTGCCCACTGATGATTTTTTAAGTCTCTTGGTGCTTGAGAGGCCATGGAAAATCCCACTCTTCCACATACCATCGTACCCAAACATGCTCCGATGGGGACCAAACTTTTCAAGCATGTGGGGGGACCCACACCCACATGCTCGCAAAGTTTGGTCACCATCAAAGCATATTTGGATTAGAAATTAGCACCCAATGAGGAATTCTCAACCCTCTTGGTGCTTGAGAGGCCATGGAAAATCCTGCTCTTCACCATGCCATTATACCCAAACATGCTGCGATGGTGACCAAAAATTGCGAGCATTTGGGGGGGGACCCGCCCCCACATGCTTACAAAGTTTGGTTCCCATCCAAGCATGTTTGGATTAGCAATTAGCGTCCAGTGCATATTTTTCAAGTCTCTTGGTGCTTTGACAGGCCATGGAAAATCCCGCTCTTCCCCATGCCATTGTACCCAAACATGCTCCATGACCAAACTTTGCGGGCATGTGGGGTTTGGTACCCCCACATTCCCTCAAATTTTGGTCCCCACCATCAGAGCATGTTTGGATTAGCAATTAGTGCCCAGTGCAAATTTTTCAAGTCTCTTGGTGCTTGAGAGGCCATGGAAAATCCCGCTCTTCCCCATGCCATCGTACCCAAACATGCTCCGATGGTGGCTAAACTTTACGAGCATGTGGGGGTGGGTCCCCCTACATGCTCCCAAAGTTTGGTCACCATAGGAGCATGTTTGGATTAGCAATTAGTGCCCAGTGCATATTTTGTAGTCTCTTGGTGCTTCAGAGGCCATGGAAATTCGTGCTCTTCCCCATACCATCATACCCAAACATGCTCTGATGGTGGTGACCAAACTTTGTGAGAATATATTGCGGTGGGTCCCCCCCACATGCTCGCAAAGTTTGGTCACCATCGGAGCATGTTTGGATTAGCAATTAGTGCCCACAGTGTGAATTTTTCAAGTCTCTTGGTGCTTGAGAGGCCATGGAAAATCCCAATCTTCCCCATACCATGTTACCCAAACATGCTCTGATGGTAGCCAAACTTTGCAAGCATGTGGGGTGGGTCCCCCCCAGATGCTCACAAAGTTTGGTCACCATCAGAGCATGTTTGGATTAGCAATTAGCGGCCAGTTTGGATTTTTCAAGCCTCTTGGTGCTTGAGAGGCCACGAAAAATCCTGCTCTTCACCATGCCATCATACCCAAACATGGTCCAATGGTGACCAAAATTTGCGAGCATCTGGGGGGACCCTCCCCCACATGCTCGCGTCTCTTGGTGCTTGAGAGGCCATGGAAAATCCCAATCTTCCCCATACATCCTTACCTAAACATGCTTCGAATATGGTAACCAAACTTTGCAAGCATGTGGGGGTGGGTCCCCCCCACATGCTCACAAAGTTTGGTCACCATCAAAGCATGTTTGGATTAGCAATTAGCACCCAGTGTAGATTTTTCAAGCCTCTTGGTGCTTGAGAGGCCATGGAAAATCATGCTCTTCACCATGCCATCGTACCCAAACATGGTCCGATGGTGACCAAAATTTGGGAGCATCTGGGGGGATCCTCCCCCACACGCTCGCAAAGGTTGGTCCCTATCAGAGCATGTTTGGATTAGCAATCAGCACCTAGTGTGGACTTTTCAAGTCTCTTGGTGCCTGAGAGGCCATGGAAAATTCTGCTCTTCTCCATGCCATTGTACCCAAACATGCTCTCCAATGGGTGACCAAACTTTGTAAGAATTTGAGGGTGGATTCTCTCCACATTCTTGCAAAGTTTGGTCACCATTGGAGCATGTTTGGATTAGCAATTAGCCCCTAGTGCGGAATTTTCAACTTTCTTTGTAAGATCCCTGTTCCCACCGTGCAACGGATTCTGGGTGCTAGCAGGAAGTAGCACATCTTGCGTGGGGCAGGGTCCTACACTCCGGGCCTTGCCCACGGATATCCGGACAGGTGACTAATTCCTCGGTTCTTCCAAAACCGAACAAGGAAAAACTTCCCTTGCCCGAAAAGCACAGGCGATTCCTCCAGGATAAAATTTTACTCTAACGTAGTCAAGGCCATTACTGACCAAACAGATCAAACCGAACCTAAAGTCACTTGGTCAGATCAAGGAAGAACTTGCACTTGGATCATAGAGATCATCGTTTTTTTCCCCATCGAGAGGCAGAGCCGTTGATTCCTTTTTCCATAGAACAATTACTGTCCGGGATTTACTTCATCTAGCGTACTACAATAGAAATTGAGTCTCATTTTACGGATCCATCAGTCCAGCCTAACCCCATCCAGTCCCATGGGTTAGCCAACCGCCCAACCACTGTAGTGATGGGATCCAGTTTAGAATTTGGTTAGGTTTTGTCCCGGGTACCAGGGAAGGGTGGTTGCAAGATGAGGGTACTCACTTTCGTTCACTCTCTCTAAAATTGGGACATCCATGCATCTCGGGCGGAGTACCTCGATCGTGATAGTGCCGCGAATTAAAAGACGACACGTGCCTCCCGAGCCTAAATCGACATATCTCGATCGAGATGCCAACTAATGCCACGCTAGCAGGTCCGGGTTTCCAGGCGTCATCCATGTCACCAATACATGTCACCGCCACCACAATATCTCGATCGAGATATCTATGCCACTCGGATCCACATCAGGGCCACGCTGTATCCCCGTAGGCATATTTGACTAGCACATCTCCATCGTCCACGTATCTCGAACGAGAAATTTACATCCAATCGCGACCATTCATTGTTCGAGGTAATCGGATACAATCTCCACCGTCCCCATATCTCGATCGAGATACTGAGTTCAAATCTCAGCCGTCCAAATATCTCGATCGAGATACAGAGATTCAATCTGCACCGTCCAAATATCTCGATCGAGATACGTAGATGCAATATCCAGTGCCAATTATCTCGATCGAGATACGAAAACGCAATCTATACCGTCCATTCACGTACGTTGGAAGATGTGATCTCGACCGTTTAAATATCTCGATCGAGGTATATAATGAATCTTGACCGTCGAGATACCTTGTCGTGGTAATGCCTTTAAATCGTGGCCGTCCATTTACCTCGAACGAGATAGTAATATCAAATCTCAGCCGTCGATCCTTCCCCAACCCTAGAATTAGGTGTGTATCTTGGCCGTATGTTGCACTAACCCTAATATCCAGAGCGTTAATCTTGCAAACCCTAAATTGCATGATGTTACCGAACCTCGATCGAGGTTATAAAACCAAAAAACTTTTTTTTTGCCTCATTTTCACAAGTCGTTTTCACTCTCCTTGCTCTCTTGATTTGGATTAGTATTAGTGAGCCCATTAGCTTTGTTTTTAGCTTCATTAGTGCTACTTAGCACTAAGCATTAGACCCTTCACATTAGACCCTTCACATTGGACCCTTCACATTTGGCTTAGGTTTTAGCATGGAGGGCCACGAGGAGGGCCGCTCATCTATTGCGGACCTCATCGCGGAGATAGACCGCGAGTTAGCGGCTATCCGTAGGAGTGCTAGAGACACTCCGTCTACATTACATATCGTGGCAGACTTGGAGGCGATGCTTGCGTCCCTTCGTAGCCTTCACGATATTGTTTATGTAGATGAGTGGATAGCCCACCATCGCGCTGCTCCTGTGTCACATGGCCTGACATATCGTCAGGTCTGTGATCTTGCTCCTATTAGGGATGGGGCTTACCTAGATCTTTTCCTCGATAGTCGTGGGATGAGGCCTGGGGCGGGCAAGCCCCTCACTATTTCGCGGTGTTCGCATCCTCGTATGGCGGCACATATCTATAGTCGATATGTTGCCGCATATGGGAGGATGCCGAACAACCGCCAGATTCCCATATACTTCACAAAGCAGTTATATGCGGAGTTTGTCTTAGGGGAGGAGGTCGATTACACCAGCCATCGTCCGGGTGGTGGTGCTGGCCGAGGCCGTCTCCAGGACCAGGGTAGGCGGCCTCCACCAGCCCTTCGTGTAGCACCTACCATAGATCCTTCATTTGTGCCATTGTCGACAGTAGAGGCTCTTGGCACGCAGGTCGGCATTGACGTACGGAGTACCACGGAGAGCATCCAGCACGTGGTGCGCCTATTCTCACGATCTATACCGACGACAGATGTGGAGGTATTTACATATATATTACGTCTTAAGTTTTTTTGGTCATTTATCTTCATGTTTATATGTACTTTTCTATATTTTTACATGAGCAGCATGGTTGATTGTGTCACGCAGGTTCCCACACCTACCACTCAGAGGCTCACTCAGGAGTTGGTAGAGGCGAGAGCGGAGATTGACCGCCTCCGAGCTGCATTACAGATGGCAGAGGCAGCTACTACAGAGGCACAGCATCTGAGAGAGTCCGACATCCAGCAGGTAGGTTTCTCTTGCACGTAAAAGAGTTATAATTAAGGTCCTAAGTTATAAATTTCTTTAAGTAATACCTAATGAGAGACTAATCAATTATTTTAATGCTTTACTTTTTTGTGTAGGCTCGGACCGAGGTAGAGAGCTCCAGAGCTGAGGCACAGCATCATCAGATTATGGAGCAGATTGCCCAGCACAGGGCAGAGCAGCTGATGCTGCATGTTCGAGAGTATCGTAGATCATCGGACGTGACAGTGCCTTACCTATCGTTATATCCACAGCCTATCACAGAGGTTTTTCGACGACCTCTCCCGCAGGATGCACCACCCTTCCTACGTGATGCGTGCTGCTGTTTATGTATCGAGGACATTGATAGTACAGGAGGATATGCCCTGGGATGTGGACATATTTTCCACTTGTCTTGCATCACCCAGGAGCTCGTCCGGTTCTCAGCATGCCCATCCTGCCGTGCACGCGTCGACCTAGCGACGTACAGGGTATTGGGCATCGATGATCTTCACCCAGGCCTTGTTCGAGTAGATGCCAGGACTGGCAGGCCTGTCGACTTTACATCAGCTATGGACTTGGGACTCGACGCCTTCGACGATAGAGCCCAGGAGCTGAGGTGCCTCCTGAGATAGAGTGGAGCTCACATGAGTTCGACGCTTACCAGAGAGTCCTACATGAGAGCCAGGTGACAGCATATGAGCGCGTGGGTGGTGCTGGCCCTAGTGGCACAGCGGGTGATGGTGCTAGCAGCAGTGCTGCTTCTCATGAGCAGCGTGTCCTTACAGCAGAGGAGCTTACACGAGCAGAGTGGCAGACACGCACCATTGCAGATTATAGATTTTGGGTTTACAGACAGAGGCGTCTTGCATTAGCACGACGTAGAGAGAGAGAGAGGGCCATAGCAGCTTTTGGGACTCGTGAGCTCCCGAGTACACCGGCACCAGCTCATGATCCTGCCTTTGAGGCAGACCTCCCCGCAAACATTCGACGACCCCCGCAGCCGGCACAGCCTCCTCGACGTGCACAGCAGCCTCGACGCGCACGTCGACCGGCAGTTAGAGATGACGATTTTGATTGGGTTGCTGTTGATAGTGACTAAACTCAGACTAGCTGGGTTAGCTCACTTACATTGTACTTAGATTTTTGGGCAGTGACTAACCTCAGACTAGCTGGGGTAGCTCATTTTCATTCTGATGTACTTATTTGATGTTTATATCATTATGAGTTTTCTCATTATTGAGTATCATTACATTTTAGTTGATGTTCTTGATTTTATTATATTTTTTAACACTTTGGCTATCATATTGTATGTTGAAAATCTCCATGCCATCGTACCCAAACATGCTCTGATGGGAACCAAACTTTGCAAGCATGGGGAGGGGACCCACCCCCACATGCTTGCAAAGTTTGGTCACAATCAGAACATGTTTGGATTGGTAATTGGCGCCCAGTGCGGGTTTTTGAAGTCTCTTGGTGCTTAAGAGGCCATGGAAAATCCGGGCCTTCCCCATACCATCGTACCCAAACATGCTCCGATGGGGACCAAACTTTGCAAGCATGTGGGGGTGGGTCCCCCCCACATGCTTGCAAAGTTTGGTCACAATCAGAGCATGTTTGGATTGGTAATTGGCGCCCAGTGCGGGTTTTTCAAGTCTCTTGGTGCTTAAGAGGCCATGGAAAATCCGGGCCTTCCCCATACCATCGTACCCAAACATGCTCCGATGGGGACCAAACTTTGCAAGCATGTGGGGGTGGGTCCCCCCCACATGCTTGCAAAGTTTGGTCACATCAGAGCATGTTTGGATTGGCAATTAGCGCCCAGTGCGGGTTTTTCAAGTCTCTTGGTGCTTAAGAGGCCATGGAAAATCCGGGCCTTCCCCATACCATTGTACCCAAACATGCTCCGCCGATGGGGACCAAACTTTGCAAGCATGTGGGGGTGGGTCCCCCCCACATGCTTTCAAAGTTTGGTCACAATCAAAGCATGTTTGGATTGGCAATTGGCGCCTAGTGCGGGTTTTTCAAGTCTCTTGGTTCTTAAGAGGCCATGGAAAATCCGGGCCTTCCCCATACCATCGTACCCAAACATGCTCCGATGGGGACCAAACTTTGCAAGCATGTGGGGGTGGGTCCCCCCCACATGCTTGCAAAGTTTGGTCACAATCAGAGCATGTTTGGATTGGTAATTGGCGCCCAGTGCGGGTTTTTCAAGTCTCTTGGTTCTTAAGAGGCCATGGAAAATCCGGGCCTTCCCCATACCATCGTACCCAAACATGCTCCGATGGGGACCAAACTTTGCAAGCATGTGGGGGTGGGTCCCACCCACATGCTTGCAAAGTTTGGTCATAATCACAGCATGTTTGGATTGGTAATTGGCGCCGAGTGCGGGTTTTTCAAGTCTCTTGGTGCTTAAGAGGCCATGGAAAATCCGGGCCTTCCCCATACCATCGTACCCAAACATGCTCCGATGGGGACCAAACTTTGCAAGCATGTGGGGGTGGGTCCCCCCCACATGCTTGCAAAGTTTGGTCACAATCAGAGCATGTTTGGATTGGCAATTAGCGCCCAGTGCGGGTTTTTCAAGTCTCTTGGTTCTTAAGAGGCCATGGAAAATCCGGGCCTTCCCCATACCATCGTACCCAAACATGCTCCGATGGGGACCAAACTTTGCAAGCATGTGGGGGTGGGCCCCCCCACATGCTTGCAAAGTTTGGTCCCCATCAGAGCATGTTTGGATTGGCAATTGGCGCCCAGTGCGGGTTTTTCAAGTCTCTTGGTGCTTAAGAGGCCATGGAAAATCCGGGCCTTCCCCATACCATCATACCCAAACATGCTCCGATGGGGACCAAACTTTGCAAGCATGTGGGGGTGGGTCCCCCCCACATTCTTGCAAAGTTTGGTCACAATCAGAGCATGTTTGGATTGGCAATTGGCGCCCAGTGCGGGTTTTTCAAGTCTCTTGGTGCTTAAGAGGCCATGGAAAATCCGGGCCTTCCCCATACCATTGTACCCAAACATGCTTCGATGGGGACCAAACTTTGCAAGCATGTGGGGGTGGGTCCCCCCCACATGCTTGCAAAGTTTGGTCACAATCAGAGCATGTTTGGATTGGCAATTAGCGCCCAGTGCGGGTTTTTCAAGTCTCTTGGTGCTTAAGAGGCCATGGAAAATCCGGGCCTTCCCCATACCATCGTACCCAAACATGCTCTGATGGGGACCAAACTTTGCAAGCATGTGGGGGTGGGTCCCTCCCACATGCTTGCAAAGTTTGGTCACAATCAGAGCATGTTTGGATTGGCAATTAGCGCCCTGTGCGGGTTTTTCAAGTCTCTTGGTGCTTAAGAGGCCATGGAAAATCCGGGCCTTCCCCATACCATCGTACCCAAACATGCTCCGATGGGGACCAAACTTTGCAAGCATGTGGGGGTGGGTCCCCCCCACATGCTTGCAAAGTTTGGTCACAATCAGAGCATGTTTAGATTGGTAATTGGCGCCCAGTGCGGGTTTTTCAAGTCTCTTGGTGCTTAAGAGGCCATGGAAAATCCGGGCCTTCCCCATACCATCGTACCCAAACATGCTCCGATGGGGACCAAACTTTGCAAGCATGTGGGGGTGGGTCCCCCCCACATGCTTGCAAAGTTTGGTCACAATCAGAGCATGTTTGGATTGGCAATTAGCGCCTAGTGGTGCGGGTTTTTCAAGTCTCTTGGTTCTTAAGAGGCCATGGAAAATCCGCGCTTCCCCATACCATCGTACCCAAACATGCTCTGATGGGGACCAAACTTTGCAAGCATGTGGGGGTGGGTCCCCCCCACATGCTTTCAAAGTTTGGTCCCCATCAGAGCATGTTTGGATTGGCAATTGGCGCCTAGTGCGGGTTTTTCAAGTCTCTTGGTGCTTAAGAGGCCATGGAAAATCCGGGCCTTCCCCATACCATCGTACCCAAACATGCTCCGATGGGGACCAAACTTTGCAAGCATGTGGGGGTGGGTCCCCCCCACATGCTTGCAAAGTTTGGTCACAATCAGAGCATGTTTGGGTTGGCAATTAGCGCCCTGTGCGGGTTTTTCAAGTCTCTTGGTGCTTAAGAGGCCATGGAAAATCCGGGCCTTCCCCATACCATCGTACCCAAACATGCTCCGATGGGGACCAAACTTTGCAAGAATGTGGGGGTGGGTCCCCCCCACATGCTTGCAAAGTTTGGTCACAATCAGAGCATGTTTGGGTACGATGGTATGGGGGAGGCCCGGATTTTCCATGGCCTCTTAAGCACCAAGAGACTTGAAAAACCCGCACTGGGCGCCAATTACCAATCCAAACATGCTCTGATAGGGACCAAACTTTGCAAGCATGTGGGAGGGACCCACCCCCGCATGCTTGCAAAGTTTGGTCCCCATCGGAGCATGTTTGGGTACGATGGTATGGGGAAGGCCCGGATTTTCCATGGCCTCTTAAGCACCAAGAGACTTGAAAAACCCGCACTGGGCGCTAATTGCCAATCCAAACATGCTCTGATTGTGACCAAACTTTGCAAGCATGTGGGGGGGACCCACCCCCACATGCTTGCAAAGTTTGGTCCCCATCGAAGCATGTTTGGGTACGATGGTATGGGGAAGGCCCGGATTTTCCATGGCCTCTTAAGCACCAAGAGACTTGAAAAACCCGCACTGGGCGCCAATTACCAATCCAAACATGCTCTGATTATGACCAAACGTTGCAAGCATGTGGGGGGGACACACCCCCACATGCTTGCAAAGTTTGATCCCCATCGGAGCATGTTTGGGTACGATGGTATGGGGAAGGCCCGGATTTTCCATGGCCTCTTAAGCACCAAGAGACTTGAAAAACCCGCACTGGGCGCCAATTACCAATCCAAACATACTCTGATTGTGACCAAACTTTGCAAGCATGTGGGGGGGACCCACCCCCACATGCTTGCAAAGTTTGGTCCCCATCGGAGCATGTTTGGGTACGATGGTATGGGGAAGGCCCGGATTTTCCATGGCCTCTTAAGAACCAAGAGACTTGAAAAACCCGCAGTGGGCGCTAATTGCCAATCCAAACATGCTCTGATTGTGACCAAACTTTGCAAGCATGTGGGGGTGGGTCCCCTCCCCATGCTTGCAAAGTTTGGTCCCCATCAGAGCATGTTTGGGTACGATGGCATGGAGATTTTCAACAAACAATATGATAGCCAAAGTGTTAAAAAATATAATAAAATCAAGAACATCAACTAAAATGTAATGATACTCAATAATGAGAAAACTCATAATGATATAAACATCAAATAAGTACATCAGAATGAAAATGAGCTACCCCAGCTAGTCTGAGGTTAGTCACTACCCAAAAATCTAAGTACAATGTAAGTGAGCTAACCCAGCTAGTCTGAGTTTAGTCACTATCAAGATAGAGATCTAGTCAGCAGCACCCTCTCTAGCTCTCAACTGCTCTAGAATGCTCTCATGGTCATCCACTCGAAGCCGAAAACGAGGGTGAGAACTGTGTTTTCGGCTCTGTACTCGAACAAGAGTGAGCCTGGTAGCAACCACTAGATGAGAGAACTGAAATGCCTCTAACTCCCACTTCCACTGCTGGAACTCAAAACTCCCCCGATGAAGTCGAATCTGCTGGTAGAACCGGCCTGTCACAATCATGCTATGGGCGTCATAAGAAAACCCATGATCATCCACTGTATCCTAGTCAAGCATGCACTTTGGCCTAGTGCAACTCATCAGATAGTAGTCTACTCCCTCGCTATTTCCCTCACTGGCAATAACAGCAAATACATCACCCTCCTGTAGCAAATCTGTCAGGTCATCATAACTGACCATGAACGCAGGACCTGTGTGCTCATCAGACACCACTGGATGTGAAGGATGCTCGGGGGAGAGGAATGTCTGTATCCATGCATCTGCCCATCCTCTTGAGGCACAATGTGACCAATCGCCATCCATACATGCTCCACAGAAGCATGCAAACCGTCGTGTGTAAATCGTGGGGGCCGCCATGCACGTGCTCCTGATGGAATGTAAGCCCAAGGTGCCAGGTACTGTGTCACAATCATGGGAGGCTCTACGGTCAATCGTGCCACCATCCACATGCCAAAAAAATCTCCTGACAATCCGAGCATCACGTTTGGGGTATGATGATGCTGCACTCCCACACAAATGTTGGGAGCACCACTCGACTACGTGGCCCGCATCTCTGAACCGCTGAGCATCCTGTCGCAGCTGATGACGCCTCAAGGCACGTTTCACACACGCGCCTGCACCATCATGCTCACCCTTCCCGTGACCAGTCTCAAAGAATGACCAAATCACTGGGATACTAGACTGCACATGCCACCTATAAATCCATAAAAGATAGTCTTAGTTATTGTTTTCTTTAAGATGTTCTAGTGAATTTAGTTTAATTGTAAATGTAAGAAAGCCATAAGTACAACCTGTAGAGCCAATAGAATTGACGTGATGACTTGAACTGTGCGCCACAACCATCCGACCAAACCCATCGCTGGACATGTCTGATCCCACAATCTCCTAAAAAATCGTCATGGAGACGAAAACAGTGTTGCACAAAATGTGTATCATGTGAACGATCATCACTGATATAGAAATGATACTCTCGAATAATGACACGGGTCTCGGGGGTACTCGCTATCCCATCTACATGAGCCTCTGCATGTCGATAGCTAATGTGGACCAAAATAGCAACCTGGTGAGGTAAGCAATACATATGTTTAGGACACAAAAAATCAATTAAGTAATGTAGCTCAAACATAAAACAAATATTACAAAATATAACCATTACCTGCTCTGAGAAGTAATACTCAGATTGTATCTCCTGAAAAGGTGTGAAAGTGTAGTTCTCTGCCAAATCAATCACAGAGACGACCACACCAATAGGAAACTCTGCTAGGCATGCTCGGAACTGACGATCCTGCCACTTGGCACAATGACTGTGCCGTATGTAGGGGTAGATCTGCTCCCTAAATGTGGCTGTGAAGTGACAACGTGGTGTATGTTTGTCCACGAGCTGCAACTTCCTGGACTATCCACCACTCTGGAGCTGGTGTGTCACATACTCATAACGTTGCCATGCCACTATCTCTTGGTCACTTGCATCAAGATCTACCATCTGTAGATGTGCAAGTGAACCACATGATGTGCAATTGCTCTCCACACAAGGCATCCTATGGAACTGGGCATCCTCTGTGCGTGCACACAAAAGAGAGTGGATGAAATCACGTGGACTACGAGGCAACTCTCTATGCCCACTAAGAGAACGGAACACATCATAAAAAAGTTTGAACTCAACATGGTAGCGACAACAACATGTGTCACGCTGACGTGAGTACCTCACAAACCAAGGCTTACACCCCTCAAATGACCTTTGCCCAATTTTAAGCTCTGGATACAAAGCCACAAACTGAGAATACAACTCAGTTTGGGACATTTCAAGAAAGCAAGCACCGTGCTCAATGAACACTCCTCTTGTCACTCTCTTACGCAAAGCTTTCTTGAAAACTGGCCATGCACGACAATTCTCCTCCCAAAAACTTTCTATCAAGGTTCTAGTGGTTTCATCTAGTAGGCGATCATGCCTAGCTACACGACCACTACTCGCCCACATAGCACCAACCTCATTGGCATCTAAACTTTGTCGCCTAATAGACCCAACTCTAAGTGCGTGTGGTGCTATGGAAAGGATGCGAGATGTGGCACTAACCTTACCCTTCATTTGGGAGCTACTTATGGCTGCCACAATAGCCCGTCGAGCAGCCAAAGCGTCCGCAGAGTTCCTCTTCTTGTTAACTATATAGGAATGACGAACACTTTGTAGCACCGCCATGCCAGCTCTCCTCTCTCTTCGACCTCCAATGTCGGAAAGCGCCCTGCAGTTGGCCATGTTGGGCAGATCAATCAAAGCATCAAGCACACATGCCTGTGATGAAGACGTGAGGTCTTTGAAATAGGATTGGAAGATTGCATGGGCACGACGATGTGCCCCTGACTTTGATAGTTCTTTCCTATCCACACGAAGGGCGCCCAAAGGAGGGGGGGTGGGTTCTTGTAGAAGAGAGGACTCAAGAAGGGCGGGTTCATATGGATTATCTAAACTAAGGGGTAGTGGGGGGGAAGAGGGCGAAGGGAGAGGAAGTGGAAGAGGAGGAGCAAGGCTTGGATCATCGCCAACGGAAGGTGTTGCTCGTTGACGTGCTCTCCACTCTCTCTTTCTCTCACGAGCTACCCTTCTCCTCTCCTCCTCTTGAACTTGGTGGATGGGGGGGAGTCTAGTCCTATCACGTTTCCGACTCCTACGACTTTGAGAACCCATTCTCAAGGAAGCTAAGAGAGAAAATATTATAAAGGCTCAATGATGGGATAGTACTACAGATAAGTGTGGGATAGTACTAGAGATGTGTGATTATATAGGAAAAATAGGTTATCCACTTCAAATCTCACTGGATTTCCTATCTAAGATTGATTGGATAACTAAGATAAACATAAAGATAATTAAAGATAAACTATTATCCACTTAAAAATTAATATTATTTATAATATTTATTAACAAGTCTAAATATTTATCATTACTAGATATATAAATATATCTTTAAAGAAATCTTTTATTTTATAATTATATAACTACTTTTTTTAAATAAAGTATTTTTTTCAAATTTTATTCAAAGGTTTATTCTACATAAAAAATTTTCAAGAAATATAAAAATAAAAAATTTATTTTTTTTAAAATTAATAATATGATCTTTAATAATATTTTTATTGATCTAATCCCAAAATATAATCCTTTAAAATTAGTGATTTTAAATTCTTTTATTTAATAAGTTACATATATTTTATTATTTAAATTTCTATATTCTATTTCTCTAAATTACTAAATTAACTTTTCCAAAAATATGTTTTTGAAAAAAGAGGGGAGGTAGGAAGGAGATACCACGTGTCACAAACGTGCATGACACGTGGCATTCTCTTGACATGTGGCACTATTATGGTTGATGTGGCAATTCCATGATGTGGCATGCCATGTCACCATGTGCGAGGTGGCATGCAAAGGTGGCAAGATGATGTGGCATTAATGATGACTAGGATGATGAGGTGGGGAGTCAACTAGGTTGACCATGTTGACATGGAGGGTGGAGGTGGCAAGCTGAGGTGGCAAGCTGCTTATGTGGATCCTCTCGATGCTCACGTGGACATAAAGTGGCATGCATATATAAGGTTTGGGCCTACCCAAGCCTCACACATGGAATGAAACCTAAGCTGTGAAGTTTACCAAGCCTAGATTTCCAAACCTAACTAGGATTGGTTTTAGACTTGAAAAGGGGAGAGTGGACACAATATGGGAATTTTCACTTGGGAGGATTGAAAATGGACCTTCCCATACTCAAATCAAGCTAAATTTTTTTTAATAAATTCATGGCAACAAGAGTATTGATCCCTTGAGTTTTTAGATTGAAAGATTCAATATTTAATTTTCTAGAATTAAATTACTATTGATTTAATGGGTCTCTAACAGTCATAATAAATTTTCCAAAGTAAATCTACAAAAATCAAACCGTTAGATTTGTAATTTTATCTTATACCCACATTATACTAATCTTTCCCAATCTAATCATCACTAGATCCATACAATTTGAGCATTTTAAATGGTAGATGTGGTGGGAGGATAAAATAGTATGTTTTTTAACAATTCTAATATCTTTTAAATAATATAGAAAATAGTAGAACACATCAAAAATTACTCGATAAATCAAGTTAAGCTCTATGTTATTTGTATTTGTGATATGCAAAGTGGGAACATCGTATGAGTAATAATGTAAAAGTTATAGGCAATTTACTCACATTCACTATACCTGTCTAAACCTAGGACAGGGCCTGTATACAAACTTGGTTCCCAAAGAAAAGGGGATTTGCAATTATTGGATATTCGATCAGATTATAGTTTTAGGTGCCCAACTTTGCATATGATGTTTCATTAGAAGACCTTGAAGTGAAACTCCTTGGCTAACTATGAGAGATTGGCTATTCTTCTTGAAAAAATGCCTGTTTTTCAGCTAAAGCCAAGGGCGCCCACGACATGAAACTAGATAACCTCATCTTGCAACCACCCGGAAATGAGTTCCCAGGCCCCCTAGCCGGATTTTCAAGCAAATTTAACTCCAGTCATCACACCACTTACACACCCAATATGAAATTGCCTTTTTCCTAGATTCAAATGTATTTAATTCACTCATTTAATGAAATCATAGTGTTACTGATCATAATCCTCAAAATCTCTGGTTGAATCCATATTTCAAATCATTCATTCATCGGTGTACTTATGGCATCATTGGCAACCAGAACGCTCAACCACCTGTTCACTCAAGGGCCTTTTCGATAGTTCCTAGCTCATAGTAACCGGCAATATATTCACATAACAAAATGGAATCTCCGTGAAAGATCAGCAAGATCAACCAACAGATCCATATAAAAGAGCCATGGACTCATTCATTGAGGACCAGCAAGGTCAATCAACCAGATCCATACCCGGTTTCTGAAAATAACTCTTACTTCTTATTCCAATATCTTCCACGACGCACGTGTGGGTATCTTCGACGACCCAAAGCCCGAGCACCGTATGGTCAACACCCTCTAGGATCCTTCGCAGGTCACCTAGCGCTTCACTCATAGGCCGCTTCCTTGGTCCCTCATCCACCATACCGGAAGCTCACCATTTAAATCGAACCGAGGTTGGTCAAGACCTCGGCCCGCCGACCTTGCTATGCGAGACGTTGTGTGGCTAAAAATAGAGGCTGATAATGTGTACATACGTGTACATGGTGTGTGTGAAGTTTCGCTTTTGGGAGCGTTGCCAGGCGTACAGGGTGGGCGGTATTGGCTTTGAGCTTGTTGCAGGCCTGTCGGGTGAGAGGTCAGATAGAGATGGTATCAGCTGCTCGGCCACTTGAATTGTGTATGCGTCCGCATGGACAATGGGCACTTGGAAGGTCGCATTGAAGGTATGTGGAAGTAAGGGCAATAAAGATAACGGGGTGATGTGCCACGGGCATTGGTGTGAAAAGGAATATTTGGTGGCTTTAAATAATAAAACAATGAATAGGTGGCCAGCTACGTGGAGATTGGAATGACTGCCAGCCCACAGTTCTGGAAGCTGGCGAATCGAAGAGATTAGGCGCAGCTGGAAGAGAAGGGGGCCGCCGAGTTGTTTGGCGAAGGGGGGACTCTCTGAGGTTCTGGAGCGGTGTCCAGCCGGGAGAGTGTGGCTGCTGGAGTTCACCGTGTGGAGAGGAGCGGACAAGGAGAGAAGCCGGCCTTGTGCAGAAGGTCGCTCAGGTGCTGCACAGCTGGGAGGCTCAGGGGTGAATCGCCTTGAAGGCGCTGGAGCAGACAGCATACAGGCCAGCAGGTAGCTGCCGTGTGCGAAAGGTCAGTCGTCAGAGAGAAGAGTACAAGACGGCTGGGGAGCATGGTTAGCAGCACATAGCGCTGGGAAGAGGTTCTGGGGGCGTGTGCAGCTGCTGCATGTGTGAGAGAAGAAGGTCCTTGGTGACTAAGTGGCGGCTGCAGAGGTGATCAGTGGCCTGGAACGAAGGTACATGGGCTGCAGAGGAGCTGGGTGCTTCTCGTATGAAGAGCAGATAGCGCTGGAGCTGGCGTTAAGTGACAAGGGTTGGCGTTGCAGGTAGCAAGCGTGGCTGGAGTGTAACTACTGCTGCAGGTTGCAGAAAGGACCGCCTGGGAAGCAAGCAAAGGAGGGAATAGAGCAGAGAGAGACGCCTTTGGGTGTGGTTCGCCGTGTAAAAAGCAGCTGGGCACAAAGAAGTGTGCTGGCCGCGTGTCATTCTGCAGTGGGTTGTCAGGAAAGAGTAGCCGCCTTGTTGGTTTGGCTCTGAGGCGCAGGTGTAAGACAAAGCCAAGGGAAGCTAACTGGCGCAATGTGGAGCGCAACCGTGTGTGGGTTCTAGGTGTTTGTGTGAAGCCAGGAATGAGCTGGAGGTGCTAGTCAAAGGCAATGGGCTAGTGGACAGCATGAGTGGAGGATCGTCCTTGTGAAGTGTAAGGGTTTGAAGTGGCTGGCTGGTAGTTAAAGCAAAGGGAGAGGGAATAAAGCCTGATAGTGCAAAGGGATTGCTCGTGTGACTGGGTCTTGCTTTGGGAACTGGCAGTGAGCTGGTGGTGTAGCAGAGAGATCTTCAGCTGAGGAGCAGAACAGAGAGTGAAGAGGGCTGCTCTGCAGAGAAGCAAGGAGCGAAGGGATTCGGAGCGACCAGGAGCTGGAGAGGGCTGATTGCGAGCGGGTGTTTGATGAAGCTGGTGTCTGAGGATATTTGGGATATCCACCTCTGTAAAGGTCAAGGTCCTTTCTGAAATATAAGTCTTGTTCATGCTCTTTGGTCTGGTGTTCTGGTGTGTTTGCATGCGTGTGTGGAAGTGTGGCATGCTATAAGGGCGTAAACAGCTTTACCGCTTCCGTGCCATCAACGTCCTCTATTGACTCTCCGTCATCAACAGTTGCAACTTTATCAGTTAGGTCTCCACGACCTTAATCACAAGAAGGTCAAAATGCTTCCCCAACATTCTTAACATAAAACAGTCATTTACAAATAGTTTACAAATACAGTTTCTAATCCACATTACTTATTCCACATTCCATTCATATGTGTACTCATTCTTATCCAATCACATCATTTTCCATCTCATCACATCAAATTCATTCACATCACATATCATTTATTCACATCCCAATTCACATGCCATCGCATCTCATCCATTCACTCATATCGACGTCACATCATTTCACATACACATTCACATTCATTATTCCACATACACATCCACATTCGTACTTCCACATCCATACATCCACTTCCACATCCGCATTTATACATACATATCCATATCCACATTCATATATCCACTTCCACATGCATACATTCACATCCACATCCACATCCATATCCACATCCATACGTCCATTTCCACATTCACATCCACATCCATACATCCATTTCCACATCCACATTCATACATCCACATCCACATTTACATCCACATTCACATTCACATTCATACATCCACATCCACATCTACATTCATACATCCGCACATCCACATTTACATTCATACATCCACATCTACATTCATACATCTACACTTCCATTTCCACATCCAACACTTTTGGATTAAAATAAATTCTTAATGCATCTTTCCATGCATAAATCCAATTTAGTAGGAATTACACTTTTAGAATAAAAGAATTTCTCTTATGCATCTAATTTATGCATAAAATCCATTTATGATGAAAATCACACTTTGAATATAAAAAAAATCTTTTATGCATATGTTTATGCATACAAATCATTTATGATGAAAATCACTTTTAATATAAAAGAATTTCTTTTATGCATCTAATTTATGCATAAAATCTAATTATGATAAAAATCACACTTTTAATATATAAAAAATATCTTTTATGCATATGTTTATGCATACAAATCATTTATGATAAAAATCACTCTTTTAATAAAAAAGAATTTCTTTTATGCATCTAATTTATACATAAAATCATTCATGATGAAAATCACACTTTTAATATTAAAAAAATATCTTTTATGCATATGTTTATGCATACAAATCATTTATGCATACAAATCATTTATGCATATGTTTATGCATACAAATCATTTATGAGATGAAAATCACTCTTTTAATATAAAGAATTTCTTTTATGCATCTAATTTATGCATAAAATCATTTATGATGAAAATCACTCTTTTGAATTAAAAATAAAATTCTTTATGCATCTTTTTATACATAAAATAAAAATTGATGAAAATAACACTTTTTGGATTAATTTAAATTCTTTATGCATCTATCCATGCATAAATCCAATTTAGTAGAAATTACACTTTTAGAATAAAAAAGTAAAACTTATTTTTACACAATTTTAGAAAATTTCGCCATAACCTCCTTTGTATGGCTGATCATTTTTCAATTTTAACTTTCTAAAATCAACTAGAATTTCAAGAGACCAAACATAAAGAAAAATTAAGTTCCCACAATGGATTATAGTTGTTGCTTATTTTTTCTTGGTCAAGTCTTCATCTTATGTGGGCGTTTACTCATTTTTTGTTATTTTCTATTATAAATTGGATTTATCTCCTCCCCACACATGGATTGATTCTATTGGCCCATAGGAACCTTAATTTAAAATTTTAAAAAAATCTTGACCCTCAGGATAAGGCCTCTTGAGCAGATTATACTTGATTTCTAATGCACCTTCTGGAAATCTTTTTGAACTTCTGTTACAGGGAAACTTATATTAATAAGATGAGAAATTTTTCTATCCAAAAATATTCAAAATCTGAAGAATCTCTCTCTAGAATATTTTCTCTCTCTAGGCCAAAACAGGCAGAAACAAGATCTTTTATATTTCTAAAGAGGGGATTGATTACAGGGGAAGATACTGGACATCCTGAGAGGCTGGGGAGGAATCTTACATTCTACCCCACTTAAAAAACGCGAGATGTCCTCATCTCCTAAAACTAGAGAAGAATTTTTTTTCTTAAGATCCAACATCAAACTGATTATGGGTTTCTTATATTTTGGTGAACCCAAACAGAATCCTGGGATAAAGATCCCTTATATAAAACTCATTATTAAATAACAATTCACTCATATCATAACATTCAATTCCTTATCACAATAATGGTCCATTAGACCGAAATTTCTATCTGACAGTCCTTCATGGAAATTTTTCATTTATGCAGATTTTTAATTAGATCTCCTTTAACTTGATCCACTTGGTCAAGTGTTAAAATAGCACAGCAATCTTCCAACACAATCCACTAATCTCATAGTGATTTGCTGGAGTCATTAATGTCATTCTAACTACGAACATTATCACAGGGACTTGTTCCATTCATCCTCATTGAGGTTTTGCTTAGTTATTACAATTTAGCCAAATTCAAAAATCTTTATTTTTCAATCAGAATCCAAATCAACTCATCATTTCAATCAGAATTTAAAATCATATCAACCACATTCGAATTCATCATCTGGATAGCATTAATGCTTATAATTCCAAGTCTTAGATTTACTCGTATATACTGCCAAGTCTTAGATTTACTCGTATATACTACCAGTAAAGAGCTGTGTTCCACGGGAACACTCACGAGAACATGGATTATGGAAGGAGGCCAGAAGCAATTAATGCGAGAGAGCGGGATTGTAGCCATGTGAACATAAAGACGCACATAATTTTTCCATATTTTTGTGTCGAAGGGCAATTAAATCATTTTAGGCCAATGTGGGTTCTAAATGAGAGTTCTAAGTGTATTAAGAAAGGCTCACTTATGGGGTTGTCCGCCCATGTGTGAAAGAGGCCTAGGGTTAGGGTTAGTGACATCTCTAGAAAAGAGATGTTAGCTAAAGAAAGTGGACGTTTTTGGCCATTCTCATAAGCCATTGAGTGAAGCTCTTGAGCTCTCAAGCTATGGCAACTCTCTAACTCCCTCTCTATTGTACTCTAATGAGCATCAAGCTCCAATGAGTATAGCTCCACTTCATTCTCTTAATCTATTTTAGCATCATTGAAGTAGATTAATCTATGATTAGTTAAATGCTTCTTTCTTTCTCTTGTGTATGCTGCATGCTTGTAGTGTGTGTGTGTGTAGTCTCCATTGATGCAAGCTCTTGCCCACTTCATTGGCAATGAGTTATTCATGGATAGACTCTCTCTATGAGCTTGTGGGTTTGTGAATGTTACATTCTATGCTTGCTTAAGCTTGTGGGTTAGTAGATGCACGCCTATAGATTTGCTGGCATTAGGGAAAGCTAAGATTTAACCAATGTTTGAATAGGATTAAGAGATTGCCATGCATTGCTTGTTCTCTTGGATTGAGAGATTGTTTGAGGTGCTGAATGGTTGAATCGTCAAGTGGTGGTTTGTGTATGTGAGCTCTTCCGCAAGGGATAAGCCTTCATGCACTAATCGGGTCAAGTCCTCGGATTGACTGTGTTTCTCAACACATTTGTTGATCGGTAGTACTCTAAGAGCACTATATTGCACGGTAGAGGCATTGAATTCGCTGCACACGCACTTCAAAAAAGAAAAAAATAATAATAATAAAAGAAGGTAGCTGTGTGTGAACAGCGCACCGCGCGGAGAGACCCACACACCGCACGATAAAGACCGCCACCGCACCGGATAAGGGGGTGCAAAAAAAAGAGTCTGGAAAATTTTTCATTTTCTGTCGCACAAAATTGGGAGGTTATCTAACTTTTCGAGAGGAGTTAGAAAACACCCATCGTCGAAATTTCGGTCCCGGAACCATTTTCCCATAATGAGTTCAGTATGGGAAACTGGTAAATTTTAGGCGATTTTCGATCCTGAAAAATACGCTATTTTTTGGCCTAATATGTTTGAGGGGGTTCAAAATGGGTTCTGGCAAAGTTTGAGCCAACTTGAAAATTTTTGGGTTTTTTGAAAAAAAAATAAAAATAAAAAAAACAACCTTAAAATTTGACCTTATGCACTTGCGGTCGGGACGTCATATAGACACTGCCATAGGGTCTAGGGCACCTTCTAGAGTGCCTACACAGGAAAGTGGGACCCAATCGGTAGGAAATTTGGCAGATATTACTGAAACCTTTTCTAAATCCCAATCTGATACCCTTTCCAGGACAACTAGCTCATTGTCTATGGACAATCTAGGGCCGTCAAATAGTCATCCCTTAGTCCCAAATAGGACACCCACAAGATCTTTTAATCCATTTGAAGCCGACATCATGGGGTTACCACTCAATGTGAGACTTCAATATGTCTACACGAATGCTCAAGGTACTGAGATCTTTAGGGATCCACAACGGTATCTCGTTAAAGATTGCAGACTTTTTCTCAGAGCTTGATAGAGCACCTCTAGTCAATGACCAGGGTAACATGTACATGGGTGGAGATGGTGTTCACTCTACGAAGTCACCTATCATCCAGAGAATGTAGACAAATTAGGAGGGCTCTCTAAGAGTGAGTTCTTAGACTTATCAAAGCCTTCCAGAGCAAGGGAGTCTAGAGATGATTGGCTCATTGAGCCGGACATGCCTAGACCATCCAATGCCCAGTCCTTAAAGCCATCCATAGATGATTTACTTTTTGTAGATCTAAATTTGGAAAGGGACAGGAAAGGCAAGAGCAAAATGGATCAGGGGGCTGAGAACCAATGGGAGTTTGTACGACAAAGTCCAGTGACAAAGGTCTTTCAGGATGACCCACTTCAAGAGGTCTATAAGGACTCTTTAGAAGGATATTATGCCACAACTAGATTGCCAGAGCTAGATCTTCCTCTAGCACTTGTGATGGTAGTCGAGAAGCTTGCAGGACACAAGAACCGAATCGTTGATAAATGGGCCAATGAATATCGAACCTTAGATTGGAAGGAGATTCGTGAGCTCACATGGAGAGGACAACCATTATTCATGGAAGTGTTCTCAACAACTAATACAGCTAAACCAGGAGAGACAGCCTTTCTTGGAGAAACTGTTGCTTCTCCCCTATGAGAGTTCACTAGAGGGACCCTCGACATCAAAGTGGACCACTGTAAGTAGCCCAACTCTAGCACCAAGATATTATCCTACACCAAAAGTGCGACCACAGATCACACCACAACAACGTTTCTCTCACTATGACAATCGGAGGGTAGGGGAGCCAACTCGGCCTCCCATAAATGCACCTCCTCAAATGCGGGTAACAAGATCTTTGGAGGGGGTTGGTGAGGCAGGTAATAGGGAACCCACACCAATTTGGGATGCATATGGACCACCTTACCAAAGAGAGGAACCACTGAGAGTGAGAGGCCGTAGGCCCTATGATGAGTATTCAAGACAAGTAAGGCCATCAACTCTTCAAAAACTGGTAAAGAAGTACGAAGGGTCGAGAGATCCATATGACCATGTAGCAACATTTAGGCAAGCAGTTCGAGCTGACAAGCATACGCAAATTGAAGGATTTGGGCTCACTCTTGAGGGAAAGGCCCTTGCTTGGTTTCAGGCACTAGAGGCTTTAGACAAATCTTCTTTATGAGTTTTGGAAGAGAGATTCATTTGCTACTTTTTCCTTGATGGGGATTCAACATGACACAGTAGAAACATCTACTCTTTCAAGCAAGGCGAGACTGAGAGTGTTAGAGACTGTGTAAATAGGATGAAGTAGTACATTAATCGTTGCCGAGAAGATGAGAAGCCCACCCAGAGTCGATTAATTTCTCTCTTCTTAAAAGGACTCAAAAATTCAACACTGCACACACATCTCTATGCAAAGAAGCATACAAATTTCAATGAGTGTTGCCATGATGCTATGGATTTCACAGATAACTTCAAATTCCAAGATGGTATTGGCCTTGAGGTGCAACCTAGAGATCAGTGGGGTGATGACCAAAGTTTAGGGTCTAGCACACTAGTAAATCCAGACCAGATAGCTAATCTAGTACTAAGGAGATTGGGACAAACCTATCGCCCACCCATGCAGCCACAACAACAACAGCAACTGAAAATGAGGAGTGTACTACCTACAGGTCCTCATCTTTGTGGAGCATGTGGCGGTAACCATAAAACCAAAGAATGTAATACCTTTTCTCCTCTAGTCACAAACCAACCACAAAGAAGTGGTGCGAGGCCTGTGCTTGGAATTATACCCACACCACACAGGAATGTACTCGCATTGCAAGAATAAGACAAGAACATGAGCAGCAAGGGGGTGCAGTGGATCCATAAATGCATCAACAGTACACTAATTTTGAACGTAAGCCACCGATGGCACAAGAGCAAGCATGACCTGTACTTGGAGCTCAACCTTCTGCTCCTGGGACTGCTCCTGTGAGGTTTGTTGACTACAACAATTCAAATATGTGTAGAGACTTGGTAAACCCAAGCTATGTGGAGGAGGAATATGCATCATATTCATCCAAGGAAAATCTCTTTGAAAGTCCCGCATATCCAAGCCAAGCACTGGAGCCTCAACCGTGGAGCCTCAACCGGGGGAACAAAATTCTTTGATGTTGCTAGGCGGTTACCAACCTAGGACTCCAGGCCCCTCAGGTCAATGGCAGCAAAGGAAAGTAGAAGCTAAACTAATGGGCCCCTGTTATGAGTGCGGAGAACCCCATTGGGCTCGTGATTGTCCACATCGCCCAAGGCAAGCAGCTCGATCCAATACAACAGTACCACAGTTTCCACCAATTGAAAGATATTGTCCAGGGTGTTGTGTAGAACACTTTCCAAAGGATTGTTTGCTGAAACCACATGAGGAAGGCACCTCTCAACCAAAGGTCTCACTCAACTTTGTAGAGGCATTTCCATCGCCACCTTCATCAGAGAATGAGGATGTCATGCCACTTAGAGTAATGACTAGATCACAGACATGAAATGCCGAAATGCAAACTGATGAGATACCTCGAACTAGGGATGCAAAGGCAAATCTAGTGGACAAGACCCTACATTCCAATAGAAAAAAGACCACTAGGAGGAAAAAGAACCGCAACAAGCAAACTAAGAGTGCATCCACTAGTTCTCAAGAAGTCTCTAAACAAAACATGAAGGATCAAGCTTTTACATCCCAAGAAGTGCATGAGGAGCATCAACCTGAACCTAGGCCTAGTGCTAAACAAGATGAGGCTAGTACAATCGAGGATAGTTCTGGGGGTTCTGTTTTTGTGGATAAGGTGAACGAGACTCTAGATGCCATCATTGATGCTCATAGAAGTTGCATTGCAGCTTTATCTAAGCTACCCAAGAAGCTTCAAGAATACCCAAATCCTCATGAGGAGAAAATCAATCTAGTTGTACATCAGCAACTCATTAGGGAAGCTCAATCAATACTTAAGGGCCCACCTCCACCTATCCCTCGGGGCCCCACCTCTCTTAAGCCAACATTAGAAACCATAGTAGAAGTGTCATCAAGTTGGGAAATGAAAAGTGAGCTAATCTCACAAGCTCATAGCGAGAAGTCTGCACCAATTGACACCCCATTGAAAGAAGGCATTCTGCCACCACCTAGTCTTGCCTTCCCATGCAATGATGAAGTTATTGATGCTAACGAGGACATGGCAAATGAGATGTGGACAGCATTTCATGAGAAACTTAATGAGAATATGTCCTCTACTATTTCACCTCCATTCTCTGAAGTGGATTTTACCAGGGACACAGAAAACAACTTTAGACGCCCAAGCACCCAGGAGGAAGTTCAAACAATTGTTTCTCCTAGAAGTAAGCATACAATGAAAACCTTACCATCTTATTTGGGAGAATATGAGAACTGTTCTCAAACCTTGAGGATACCCTCCATGCATAGAAGGTTGACAAAAGGAGATGGATATGGGTATTGTGCAAGCTATTTTGTCAGCACCAGTGGCTTGTACCTTACCTTTGCTTGATTTGATAAAGCTTCGACCACAGTTGTGGAATGGTATTGCCACATGTTTGTCAGAGTAGGTATTGCTACAAAAGGGTCACCCTCATTGTACTATACACCCTGAGACAAAGCATGTTATGCCAGTTCCTATCAACAAAGTAGGAAAATTTTGTGAAGACGATCAGGGAAATGCTACCCTCCCATTAGAAGTGCGAAAAGTAGCTTCAACTGCAATACTTAACAGTGGTGCAGGAGTGGGCATTGTGACAAGGTCCATTTGGGAAAAGTGGGGCAAACCAGCTATTAGGAGTACCAGGATGCGCTTGCAGCTAGCAGATGGAAGCTTAGAACATCCCATTGGGCTGCTAGAGAACATATTGGTCACCACATGTGTGATTGAATATGAGCACACATTTGCAGTAGTGGATTTTGGAAAGCATCCAAACTATGAAGTGATATTGGGTAGACCATTCATGCGACAATTTCAAATGATTCAAGATTGGGGATACAATTATTTGTACCTCCGACATGATTCTGTCATCACAAGGGTCAACCTAGAGAATCACTCATATCGTGATGTAACAAGGTCTCCAATAGATGAGTTTGATTCTGCTTCATCTGAGGGCTCAGGAGTTACATTGTCAGATGGTGGGCGAGAAGATCTGTGGATGTGTGGAGCCTCATGTAAGGATTTCAACACTGAGAAACTTAAGGGTAATCGAAGTGTATCAGATGAGGCATACATTCCACAACCCTTCCCTGAGCACTTAATTGATCCCCTAGAATGGAGTCATGTCCTTGCAACATTATCGACATGTGCTTTACCTAAGACAATTCAATTTTGTGACTCGGATGGATATGACATTATTCCTATATGAATGGTACAACCACGTGACCTTCTAGATGATTTGTACTATGGTTATGCATCCACAACAGCATTGCATGTAGAGGAAGTCTCAGTGGAGGATTTAACGCTCAAATCTGCAAATGATGCTGATAAGGAAGATGGATGGGACTCTGATCTTGATGATGATGTGATAATCCCCGAGGAAGAGTTAGGAAAGGCACGCCTACTCTTGAGAGGAAGGGAGGTTCAAGTAGAGATCTCTCGAAGCCGACCTAAACGTAAATGCTGTAAGAGCCATAAGAGAATCCGTAAACAAGATGAGAGGGAACGACGTGAGAGAATACAAAAAGAAGACGAGGAGTTTAAGAATGAACACTCTCGACCACCACCTCACTTCTCAGGAAAGAATGGATATCTATACTATGTCCAAGCACAAGATAGTATCAAAGACCAAGTAAAACGATCAGATGGATTCCAACCAGGAGAAAGCTAAAAACTGTTAGCAAAAATTGCAAAAAAACAAAGAGACCAAAACAAAAACTCAAGTCTCAAACCGATTCAAAAGAGAGTGTCTGAAGTGCAAAGATAACGGTTGAACAAAAAACTATGATGCTTGCAAGATTGCAAAAGAGAGCTCAAAACCGCATGGTCTTCAATTAGTGATGACTCAAGTGGAAAAGAACAAGGTCTCAATGTTTCCCCCAACTTCACACAGTACACTCTTCAAGATCGAAAGATTGTTCTTCAACAGCCCATGCGACAAAAGCCAAGCATGCCAGGGGTTTCATATGATGGTCCAGAAGATGCAAAAAAAATTGATATCGCTGAGCCAGGAAAAGAGCCTCGCTATGTGTGGATTGCCACAGACTTGTCCTTAGATGAGGAGACGTTATTAATTTAAATAATAAGGGAGTATCGCGATGTTTTTACTTGTATAAAGACCTCAAAGGAGTTGATCCAAGCATATGTCAGCATACAATTCCATTGCGAGAGGATGCAAAGCCTTCTAAGCAATGTCCTTATACTTACAATGAGAATTTTGCACGAAAGATAAAAGAAGAAATAGACAAGCTCTTAGAGGCAAAATTTATCTATGAGATTGAACACACTGAATGGGTCTCCCCTATTGTAGTGGTGCCCAAGAAAAGCCCAAGAAAAATGGAAAACTTTGAGTATGTGTAAACCTCAAGAAGGTAAATGCAGCTACTGTATGTGATCATTACCCACTTCCAATCACGGATCATGTTTTGGAACGTGTTGCAGGGAAAAAGGCATATAGTTTCTTGGATGGATTCTCCGGTTACAATCAAGTGTCAATTGATCCAAAGGATCAACACAAGACAGCCTTTGCAAAGTGAAGATGGCATCTTTGCTTATTGTGTTATGCCATTTGGTCTAACAAATGCACCTGCAACCTTTCAGCGGTTCATGAGTCATGTATTCAAGGAGTACCTTAGGCTATTTCTTGAGATCTTCATGGATGATTTATGTGTTCACTCACAAGAGCGTGATGATCATATAGAACACCTCAGACTTGTGTTTCAAAAGTGTCAAGTTTATCGTATATGCTTGAATCCTGACAAGTGCAAATTCATGGTAAGACAAGGGAAGATTTTGGGCCATATTGTTTCTCGCAATGGTATTTCAACCAGATATGGATAAAATTGATGTCATTGTCTCATAACCTCGGCCTATCAACCCTAAAGGGGTACAAATATTCATGGAACATTGTGGCTATTATCGTCGATTCATCTACATGTATGCTATCCTATCCAGACCATTATATGCTCTTCTTGTAAAGTTTAATTGGACTACCGAGTGTGAGGAATCCTTTGAAAAGTTGAAGCAAGCATTAGTGTCTGCACCCATCTTACGAGCACCAGATTGGAACCAAATCTTTCATGTCCATATTGATGCTTCAAACTTTGCAATTGGATGTATTTTGGCTCAATCGGGAGAACATAATAAGAATTTCCCAATCTCATATGCTAGTCAACAGTTGAACAATGCTGAGAAGAATTATACCACAACAGAAAGAGAAGGTTTGTCCATGATATATGCAGTAAAAAAGTTTCGCCATTACCTTTTGGCAAACAAATTTATATTTTTTGTGGACCATCAAGCACTGCTATATTTGGTGAATAAGCCTTGTGCAACTGGAAGAATTGTGAGGTGGTTTGTCATCCTTCTTGAGTTTGATTTTGAAGTGGCAGTCCGAAAAGGAACAAATCATCTTAGGGCGGATCATTTGTCTTGAATCACCTCTGGAGAAGCTCTAGTGGGTGTGGATGATGATATGTTAGATTCAACACTTTTCCTTTTAGAGATACCTCTTAAATGGTCTGAACCCATCTTAGAAATTTTGACAAGTGGGCAGATACAACTAGCGGGTCCTAATGTCGACCTATGGCGACCATTCAAGTTAATCTCAGGGAGATTATATCGTCAGGGTAATGATGGAGTGTTGCGGCTTATACCTAACCCTGACCAATATGAGGAGATCTTGGAATGGGCAGGTATTGGTGGAATCCATGCATCAGCTACTACTTGTGTGCGACGTATAACTCAGGATGGGCAATGGTGGCCTACCATGCATGCGGATGCTGAAAAATTTGTTTGTAACTATGCTTCATGTCGTATTCAACAACCAATTCATAATGTCACATTATTCCAAATTTCAACTACACCAAGTTGGAGTAAGTATATTGTGGACTATCTTCAGCATGGTCATACTGATCGAACAATTCCTAAATATCGAAAGCGTGCTATTGAAGTTGAAGCAGCCAACTATATGCTGATAGAGGGCCAACTCTACAAGAGAGGCAAGGATGGCAACTTGCACATGTGTGTATGTGAAGCTGACTACTTGAAAATCTTGACTCATGCACATGCAGGTGTTGGGGTTGGAAACTTTTCGGGCAATACCATAGCTAAGTTGACTAGGTGGTCTAGGATTTGGTGGCCAACCTTACAAATGGATGCCGAAGAATATGTAAAACGTTGTGACGATTGTCAAAGGGCCAAACCTCCCATCACAAAGGACAATATGCCATTGCGGCCTATGTTAAGCACACGTGCTTTTGCCAAATGGGGTATTGATTTTGTCGGTCCCATTAAACCTCCAGCTCATCACACACATGCCGAATATATTATAGTCGCAACTGACTATTTGACCAAATGGGTAGAGGCAAAGGCTACAGTCAAAAATGATGGCAGAACCATAGCCAAGTTCTTGTATGAGTACGTGTTTACACGCTATGGATTACCTATTGAAATCGTTAGTGATCAAGGTGTGCACTTTGTGAATGAGGTCATAGAGTTTTTACTTCAAGAATTTCTAGTAATTCACAAGCGTTCTGCACTATATCATCCCCAGACCAATGGTCAAGTTGAGAGTACTAACAAGATTCTCTGCACAGCACTCACAAAGATTGTTGAGGGACATAGGACTAATTGGGAGCAAAAGTTGCACTCAGTTCTTTGGGCATATAGAACAGCCTATAAAACATCTGTGGGCACAACCTTATTTGAGCTTGCTTTTGGGCTAGATGCAATTCTTCCCATTGAATTTCTTGTACCTACTCTACGAGTTGCTAAACAATTGGACTGGACTGGTCATGAACTTTCTCAATGCATTGATGAATTGGAAAAGCTTGATGAGACTTGCTTATTGGCGGTAATGGGGATGTATGTCGAGAAGAGGAGACAAAAGCAATGGTATGATCGAAATGTAACAACTAGCCGATTCAAAAAAGGGGACCTTGTGCTCTTGTACACACTTAAGAAGCATAAGAGAAAGCTCAAGAAATGTGGCCTAGGACCGTTTGTGATTAATGAGCTTACTCCTAGTGGTACAGTGCTTTTAGAGACACTAGAAGGTGAGCAAATGCCTAACTTCATTAATGGAAGTCGTCTCAAGAAATACAATGAACCATTGACTGAAGCCATGCTTCAACAAATGCATGCTGCCCACACACGGAAAGAAGCACATGACCTACTTAAACGTCAGGCTCAAGAAGAAGCTAAAGCTAGAGTTGCAAAAGCCAAGGAGCGTCGCGAGGCTTCTGTGTTGACCTTACAGTTGGCTACTGATGATGAACAATATGTCGATCCTTTCAATATTCACGTGTGTCTTCATCTTCATGAGACTACCTACTTTGTCTCTACCTTAATTGACTCTAGTGCAGATTATAATGTTCTCTCATTTGACACATGGGTAGCCTTGGGACAACCAACACTTGTGCACATTCCTATTGACTTACGAAGCTTCTCAGGTGAAGATAACCCTATAGAGGGAAAATGTGTCATTATTGTTGAAATTTGAGCTAAATGATGAGCTATGGTGGATCAAATACTAGAATCAACATAATTAACAAAGTGATTAGCAAGTGATTAAGACGTAATTAGTGAATAATTAGCGGATAGATTAATGTAGGCATGGATACTCAAAAACCAGCAAATTCTCATTAGGGCTATGCCTCAATTTATAGTGTTTACATCAAGCATCAAATCCCCTTGATTTCTCCATGATTCACTCCCTGAATATCTCCACCTCTTGCCTGATTCTCTCCACCTCTTTTCTTTTCCCTGAATATCTCCCAGAATATCTCCACACTCCTAAATTCCCTCATGCTACCCATTATTCTCTCCCAGTAGATTCTCCTAACCTTTTCACAGGTTCTTTCACAATTACATCTCCTCTTTTACAGCCTCTATCCAAGAGCTTGTTCCCACACACACCCTTTTCACTTGTATATTTCAACACCTCCCCTCAAGTGAATAATCCTAGCACACCTGGACCCTGTATCAAGTTTCCCTCTTACTTGATAGCCCGCGACCAGTGCCTCAAGTCCCTAAACTCCATAGTCCTTGACACTCTCACTCTCAATGTGTCCAAGGCTACTATAAGTGCCCGCGACCTTGACTAAAGTGCTCATACATACAACTACCACTTGGCCTACATCATCGGTGGCTCAGAGGTGGTTTTACTTTGTTGGGGCAGGTTACATTGGGTTGTGGGCTCTCTCTCTCTCTCTCTCAGAAAAGATGATCCGACTCCACTTCCCTTGGAGCCTCCATGAAGTTTGCCGATGTCGTTCCTTCTTCACTGGGTTTGCTGTAGCAGTCTCTCGCCATGTGTCCTGGCTTTCCACATTTGTGGCAAGTGAAGGTCCTCCCTCCTACTCTGCCTCTTCCTCGTCCTCGTCCTCGAGAGAATCCTCCTCGGGTGAAGAATGCTTTTTCCTCTCCTGCTGTTGAGTCGAGCTCTTTCTTCTCTTTGCCTCTGCTCTCTTGCTCTAGTAGAGCTGCTTCTATCTCATGTATCTTCAGTTCAGGTACATTCTTTAGTGTTGCTACAATGTTTTCATAATCTCCTTTGTCCACACTCTTCAAAAGTACAGCTAATGCTTCATCATCTTCTACCTTTTTGCCAATAGCTGCCAGCTGTTGCTTAATACTTTTATATTTGTTCAAGTGTGTGATTAAGGGTTCACTTTCCTTCATGTCCAGTTTGTAGAATTGCATTAATAGATTTATCTTGGAATTTTTTGCTTGTGTACCAAATAATTTATTGAGTTCATCCCATGCATCTTTTGCCCACTGTATCCCTGTGATATGATGAATGATCTCATCATTTAAACTGAGTGCAATAAGCCCCAATGCTTTTTCATTCCTACTCTTCCACTCATTTTTCCCTCTCTCTGGGCATTCATCTCTCCCTTCAACTAATCCCCACAGATTTTTCCTCATCAGCAAATACATGGTTTTTGTTTGCCATGTATAAAACTGTTCTCCATTAAATTTGGCTATTTCCTGTGCTGAATTCATGGTGATGTGAAGGGGGTCTTACCTCTTGATCCAAATTCAAGATTCAAGGGCAGTGTCTACCCTTTTACAACTCAATCTGGTGTTTAATAGATGATTACAACAATTTTATCAGCATAAAATCACCAGAAATTACATTAAATTGAGAGTAACCAATTTGTACGGGATGGTTGGAGTATCAAACCAACTCCGATTTGCAATCTGAAGCTTTAGGGATCTGTATCAGATACCTAATGGTTAATTTGAACCCTCAATTGCACCAAAGTACAGTGATTAGCACTGATTAATCATTGATTAGCAAATTAATGCTCTGGTTTGTGTGCAGAAAACAGAGTATGCGGGGAGCTCAGATCTGGTGCCTTCCACTTCAAATGAGCTCAAATTCTTTCAAAGGCATCAATAGCAATGAGTCTAGTAGAGGATTAAGCCAAGAAACACAAGATTTGACCAAATAATGAAAGCTTAATCTCTGTTTTACCAAAGTCACCTGCAGATTTGATGAAGAGCTTGGATCTCTCTGTAGACTTGATGAAATTGATTTCTGTCTTCACCAGCTTGTAGAGCATGCTTGATTACCCTTTGTGCTAAGAGGAATTGAAGACATTTGAACTGAGCAAGTAGTAATGGCAGAAACTGCAGAGAAAAAGGGCGCCTGCAAAATTAGCGATTTCTCCCAAACGCGCTGGCGGTTTGCTGCGCCGTTTTGATGGGCTGGTAGCCAGAGGTGTTGGCTAGCTTGTGTAAGAATCTTATGCCCTAATTTTGAGTGTGCTAGATGCTAGAGACCCTCCACTGGCTGGGGGTGAAGGGGAAGAGTGAAAGCTTACTAAAAAATTGATTTTTTGCTAATTATTTTACTAATCCTAATTAATTCACTAATGGGCTCATAAATCTGGTTGATTCTAGGCATGGCTTTGATACCATGTTGAAATTTGAGCTAAATGATGAGCTATGGTGGATCAAATACTAGAATCAACATAATTAACAAAGTGATTAGCAAGTGATTAAGATGTAATTAGTGAATAATTAGCAGATAGATTAATGTAGGCATGGATACTCAAAAACCAGCAAATTCTCATTAGGGCTATGCCTCAATTTATAGTGTTTACATCAAGCATCAAATCCCCTTGATTTCTCCATGATTCACTCCCTGAATATCTCCACCTCTTGCCTGATTCTCTCCACCTCTTTTCTTTTCCCTGAATATCTCCCAGAATATCTCCACACTCCTAAATTCCCTCATGCTACCCATTATTCTCTCCCAGTAGATTCTCCTAACCTTTTCACAGGTTCTTTCACAATTACATCTCCTCTTTTACAGCCTCTATCCAAGAGCTTGTTCCCACACACACCCTTTTCACTTGTATATTTCAACAATTATGATGTCCATTCAGGATCACCAGATGTCAGTTCCCTTTTATGTGGCTAGTAAGTCCAGTAAGTCCAAGGCAGTGGTAGAGGTTGTTCTTGGTCGATCATGGTTAAGTGCTACCAATTGTTCATTAGATTGGAAGAATAGACAATACAAATTGCGAATTGATTCTGATTGCATCTTGGGATCTGCTGCTCCACGAGTTTTATCATGTCAAAAGGGTGGTAGTTATACCTTACACAACCCACTTTCAACATCTACTCTTCAAACTCCAAGACAAATGATGTGGATAATCGATGAGTCCTCAAATGAGGGCCATGGCTGGCATGTTCCAACTATTCTAGTCACTGCTCAAAGAAGGCCAGGCAAGAAGGAATTGTCAATTTGGCTACCCAAAGATGCGTACAAACTTGTACCATCTAGCCTAGTTGCTAAACCTCCTAAAAAGCATATCTTTTCCAAGCCTAAACCTCAGATTATTACTCATTGGGTCCCAAAGCATGTTCTTAAAGCACAAGGCTATTATGAGGGTGTAACAGCACTTTGGCTTCCCAAATGCCATGGTTTGCTAGAACCAGAAGAGTGTATCAATAAGATTCCAAAAGCCACTCTTGGTTTTTCATATCAGTGGGTGCAAAGGAAATCAACACAATCTCTTCAAGATAGGATAGGTGGTTGTGATAGCACCTACAAATCTCCTTGTGTTGACCTTCCCCAAACATGTATTGAATCACCAGTTGTCCCAACTTCTCCTTGTTACACACTTCCACCATCAACTTGTGTACCTAAGACAAATCCAACTTTACATGAGTCTCCTTTGAGCATAGATTCTAGCACTTCACTGCCTAAATCCTCTTATCTTGCTCAAATTCCTCGACAATTGCTATCCTTCCCACCTCTTAAGAAGGACATACCCAAAACCAAAGGTAAGGCATTAACACTACAATTGAAGCTCTTTGGTAGATCAGTGTTTGAATAGTCTCACTTTGATACATGTCCACCATGCATTGACCCTGATAGTACTCAACCTGAACATCGCGAGGGTTATAGTGCTTCTCCTTTTCAAACTCATTCTAGGTACTTTTATGCTCCCTTAGGTGAAATTTGCTGTGGGCATCACTTTGTCACTTTATTCTATCAACAGCATCATCCATTTCCACATTGTCAAGAGTGTGCACGACTTGTATTAGGGGAAGCTTCACACACTTGTTGGCTATGCCGCTCTTACTTTCGATGATATGGAACGGGCTTAATGAAACAAATTGTGGGAATTACACCCCAACGCCATAACCTTCTTGATATGAGAGTACCAGACCGAGGACCAAATCAACGTAGATTACCTGAGGAGGTTCAAGCACAACAATGGAGGCATACATGCATAAATGACTTGCAACCACCTATCTTGCAAGCCCTTCTTGCAACAATGGAGGGATACATGCATAAATGACTTGCAACCACCTATCTTGCAAGCCCTTCTTCCCCCAGCCTCAACATGTCAATTTTGGATCACTATGAGCACCTATATTGAGCAATTCCAAAATCAGCATTGTCTGCTTAACCTTCCCATAGAACCAATGCCATATTTTAGCGAGGAAGCACTCCTTCCTCTACCACCTTCTCCAAAGGCCGGCTTTTGTACAAGGTTGTCCTTGCATCCTGAAGTGATTGATACCATCTTTCCAACAGAAGTGGACACGGATCCACCACCAGTGCAAGGGTAAGCTCATCAACTCCACAATAAGATCAACAAGCCATGGCACTTTTCTCCCACTGGGTTTTTTCCCTCGGCTATATTCGGTGATTGGCACCAATAACAAATTTTATTCTTTTCTTTTCTTTTCTTTTTTGTTAATAAGACATTTTGCAGAGATCTCAGCTAAACAAGAGCATACAAACACGCCCCAATAGTCCACCTACCGTGCACACAAATTAGGCATGCAATGCCTAAAAGAGCAAAGAGAAGCAATCTGCACAACATCAGCAATGCATCAATGCAAACGCACAATATCAACGAGCACTACAACAGGTGTATTCAAATCATAATCTTTTGTTCTTTATGTGCTTTTCACTTTTGCATATATTGTTTGCATGTTCACACACAGTTGGCTGGTTTAAGTTTTAAATTACTTGTTACTATTGGCGAGTGATTTCTAGACTCTTAGAGGACTTAGTAGAAGGTATTTCTATTTGAAGATGACGGTGTAAGACATATACTAACAGAGTATGCCAAGTTCACACACAGTTGGCTGGTTTAAGTTTTAAATTACTTGTTACTATTGGCGAGTGATTTCTAGATTCTTAGAGGACTTAGTAGAAGGTATTTCTATTTGAAGACGACGGTGTAAGACATATACCAACGGAGTATGCCATGTTCACACACAGTTGGCTGGTTTAAGTTTTAAATTACTTGTTACTATTGGCGAGTGATTTCTAGATTCTTAGAGGACTTAGTAGAAGGTATTTCTATTTGAAGACGACGGTGTAAGACATATACCAACGGAGTATGCCAAGTTCTTCAGCTCTAGAAGTATATTAGTTATCCCTAGTGGTAGCTACCTCTTAGGTATGGGTTAGGTGCTACAATCAATAAAAAATTTACGAAACATATGCCCTAAAAAATATCTAGAAGTGACTTGCGACATGACGTGTCTACGGCCATATGGAATGCTTGGTAGGACCTTGGGTTGTTTTAGCACCTTAGGGCCGATGCCTTAGTTTCCATGGGGTGAACACTGACGTCTAAAAGATTAAGAAGAAGACCTACAAGGACTCTATCGCCTTGATAGATGCTGGTAGGACTCTGGGGGACATTATGGGCCCTCGAGACCGATGCCCTCATCTTCATGGGGTACTCCTTTTGTCAAAAAGAAAGAAAAGGGTTTGTCTCCCTTGAGATACTTAGCGGCCTTTAGATTCTCTTGGCGGAGGTCTCTTGGCCATTGTTTGGGTCTCATTAGGATGGAACCTTCCTCTTTATCAAGCTAAAAATAATAATTCTCTTTAATCTTCTGCTCTTTACACACACACACACACACAAAAAAAAAAAGAAAGAAAAGAAAGAAAGGTCCAATCACCATGGCTTATATTTAGGAGTAGGGTTGCCACTTCGGAATAACTTAACCACTTGTAGGACATTGAGACTGCGGTCATAACCTGCGGTGTACAAGCACACTTGCCTTTGCATAGCACTATCTACCACCCGGTCTCACTTTGACTAGTCTTTACTCGCTTCTTTTAGCACTCTTTAAAACTCTAATCGGCCTTTCACTTGCATGCTCACGTGTGAGATAGTCATTGCTGGTTCTTTTTTCAATAAAAGACTTTACTTGTCTTCCACTGTTTTTGCAGCTTTTGTTCTTACCACGCCCGAGGACGTGCGCAATTCAGGAAGGGGTGAATGTTCCACGGGAACACGGATTATGGAAGGAGGCCGAAAGCAATTAATGCGAGAGAGCGGGATTGTAGCCATGGGAACATAAAGACGCACATAATTTTTCCATTATTTTGTGCTGAAGGGCAATGTAAATCGTTTTAGGCCAATGTGGGTTCTAAATGAGAGTTCTAAGTGTATTAAGCAAGGCTCACTTATGGGGTTGTCCGCCCATGTGTGAAAGAGGCCTAGGGTTAGGGTTAGTGACATCTCTACAAAAGAGATGTTAGCTAAAGAAAGTGGACGTTTTTGGCCATTCTCATAAGCCATTGAGTGAAGCTCTTGAGCTCTCAAGCTATGGCAACTCTCTAACTCCCTCTCTATTGTACTCTAATGAGCATCAAGCTCCAATGAGTATAGCTCCACTTCATTCTCTTAATCTGTTTTAGCATCATTGAAGTAGATTAATCTATGATTAGTTGAATGCTTCTTTCTTTCTCTTGTGTATGCTGCATGCTTGTAGTGTGTGTGTGTGTGTAGTCTCCATTGATGTAAGCTTTTGCCCACTTCATTGGCAATGAGTTATTCATGGATAGACTCTCTCTATGAGCTTGTGGGTTTGTGAATGTTACATTCTATGCTTGCTTAAGCTTGTGGGTTAGTAGATGCACGCTTATAGATTTGCTGGCATTAGGGAAAGCTAAGATTTAATCAATGTTTGAATGGGATTAAGAGATTGCCATGCATTGCTTGTTCTCTTGGATTGAGAGATTGTTTGAGGTGTTGAATGGTTGAATCGTCAAGTGGTGGTTCGTGTATGTGAGCTCTCCCGCAAGGGATAAGCCTTCATGCACTAATCGGGTCGAGTCCTCGGATTGACATTGTGTTTCTCAACACATTTGTTGATCGGTAGTACTCTATGAGCACTATATTGTACGGTAGAGAGAACCACTCTACAATTATACCCTTCGTATATACGGGTAGTCATGGTTCTTGGAACTATAAGGTAAATACCATCATGTCTAGGCCTCAAGCAAGTCAGGGATTCCATACAATTGTGATACTTTCTTCTGAGGACCCAATTACTAATTTATGAATTTCAGTTTGAATATCAAATTGTATGAATTTTATCACACAATTACAACCTTTTACTGCTTCTTGATAAATTTTTGACATATTTGGCTTCTCGGTAGCCACTTAGCTCTGATACCAACTGTAAGATCCCCGTCCCCACCGTGCAACAGATTCTGGGTGCTAGCAATGCGAGTAACACATCTTGCGCGGGGCAGGGTCCTACAGTTGGGGCCTCGCCCCCACGGATATCCGAACGGGTGACTAATTTCTCGGTTCTTCCAAAACCGAACTTAGAAAAACTTCCCTTTCTCGGAAAGCACAGGGGATTCCTTTAGGATAAAATTTTACTCTAACATAGTCAGGGCCATTACTAACCAAACTGATCCAACGGAACCTAAAGTCACTTGGTCAGATCAAGGAAGAACTTGCACCTGGATCATAGAGATCATCGCTTTTTCTCCATCGAGAGGCACAGCCGTTGATTCCTTTTTCCATAGAACAATTACTATCTGGGATTTACTTCATCTAGCGTACTACAATAGAAATTGAGTCTCATTTTACGGATCCATCAGTCCAGCCTAACCCCATCCAGTCCCATGGGTTAGCCAACCACCCAACCACTGTAGTGATGGGATCCAGTTCAGAATTTGGTTTGGTTTTGTCCCGGGTACCAGGGAAAAGAGTTCCGAGGCCCCCGAGCCGGATTTTCAAGCAAATTTAACTCCAGTCACACCACTTACACACCCAATATGAAATTGCCTTTTTCCTAGATTCAAATGTATTTAATTCAGTCATTTAATGAAATCATAGTGTTACTAATCATAATCCTTAAAATCTCTGGTTGAATCTATATTTCCAATCATTCATCATCGGTGTACTTATGGCATCATTGGCAACCAGAACGCTCACCACCTGTTCACTCAGGGGCCTTTTCGATAGTTCCTAGCTCATAGTAACTGGCAATATATTCACATAACAAAATGGAATCTCCATGGAAGATCAGCAAGATCAACCAACAGGTCCATATAAAAGAGCCATGGACTCATACGTTGAGGACCAGCAAGGTCAATCAACCAGATCCATGCCCGGTTTCAGAAAACAACTCTTACTCCTTATTCTAATATCTTCCACTATGCACGTGTGGGTATCTTCGGCGACCTAGAGCCCGAGCACCGTATGGTCAGTACCCTCTAGGATCCTTCGGAGGTCACCTAGCGCTTCACTCATAGGCCGCTTGCTTGGTCCCTCATCCACCGTACTGGAAGCTCACCATTTAAATCGAACCGAGGTTGGTCAAGACCTTCGCCGACCTTGCTATGCGAGACGTCCTCCATTGACTCTCCGTCAGCAGTTGCAACTTTATCAGTTAGGTCTCCACGACCTTAATCACAAGACGGTCAAAATGCTTCCCCAGCATTCTTGACATAAAACAGTCATTTACAAATACAGTTTCTATAATGAACTCTCATCTTTTCACATTATCCCTCATCAATCCACATTCCATTCATATGTGTACTCATTCTTATCCAATCACATCATTTTCCATCTCATCACATCAGATTCATTCAAATCACATATCAGTTATTCACATCCCAATTCACATGCCATCACATCTCATCCATTCACTCACATCGACGTCACATCATTTCACATACACATTCGCATTCATTATTCCACATACACATCCACATTCGTACTTCCACATCCATACATCCACTTCCACATCTGCATTCATACATACATATCCATATCCACATCCACACATCCACTTCCACATGCATACATCCACATCCACATCCACATCCATACGTCTATTTTCACATTCACATCCACATCCATACATCCATTTCCACATCCACATTCATACTTCCATCTAAAGACCCAATTACTAATTTATGAATTTCAGTTTGAATATCAAATTGTATGAATTTTATCACACAATTACAACCTTTTACTGCTTCTTGATAATTTTTTGACATATTTGGCTTCTCGGTTGATCCTCATTAGCCACTTTTCTCTCATACCAAATGTAAGATCCCCGTCCCCATCGTGCAACGGATTCTGGATGCTAGGAGTGCAAGTAGCACATCTTGCGTGGGGCAGGGTCCTACAGTCGGGTGACTAATTCCTCAGTTCTTCCAAAACCGAACTTAGAAAAACTTCCCTTGCCCGGAAAGCACATGCGATTCCTCTAGGATAAAATTTTACTCTAACGTAGTCAGGGCCATTACTGACCAAACTGATCCAACTGAACCTAAAGTCACTTGGTCAGATCAAGGAAGAACTTGCACTTGGATCATAGAGATCATCGCTTTTTTCCCCATCGAGAGGCACAGCCGTTGATTCCTTTTTCCATAGAAAAATTACTATCCGAGATTTACTTTATCTAGCGTACTACAATAGAAATTGAGTCTCATTTTACGGATCCATCAGTCCAGCCTAACCCCATCCAGTCCCATGGGCCCAACCACTGTAGTGATGGGATCGAGTTTAGAATTTGGTTAGGTTTTCTCCCGGGTACCAAGGAAAAGAGTTCCTAGGCCCCCTAGCCGGATTTTCAAATTTAACTCTAGTCACACCACTTACACACCTAATATGAAATTGCCTTTTTTCTAGATTCAAATGTATTTGATTCAGTCATTTAATGAAATCATAGTGTTACTGATCATAATCCTCAAAATCTCTAGTTGAATCCATATTTCCAATCATTCATTCATCGGTGTACTTATGGCATCATTGGCAACCAGAACGCTCACCACATGTTCACTCAGGGGCCTTTTCGATAGTTCCTAGCTCATAGTAACCGGCAATATATTCACATAACAAAATGGAATCTCCATGGAAGATCAGCAAGATCAACCAATAGATCCATATAAAAGAGCCATGGACTCATCCGTTGAGGACTAGCAAGGTCAATCAACCAGATCCATGCCCGGTTTCAAAAAACAACTCTTACTCCTTATTCCAATATCTTTCACGACGCACGTGTGGGTATCTTCGACGACCTAGAGCCCGAGCACCGTATGGTGAGCACCCTCTAGGATCCTTCGCAGGTCACCTAGCGCTTCACTCATAGGCCGCTTCCTTGGTCCCTCATCCACCGTACCGGAAGCTCACCATTTAAATCGAACCGAGGCTGGTCAAGACCTCGGCTGACCTTGCTATGCGAGACGTCCTCCATTGACTCTCCATCAGCAGTTACAACTTTGTCAATTAGGTCTCCACGACCTTAATCACAAGACGGTCAAAATGCTTCCCCAGCATTCTTGACATAAAACAGTCATTTACAAACAGTTTACAAATACTGTTTCTATAATGAACTCTCATCTTTCCACATTATCCCTCATCAATCCACATTACTTATTCCACATTCCATTCATATGTGTACTCATTCTTATCTAATCACATCATTTTTTATCTCATCACATCAGATTCATTCACATCACATCATTTATTCACATCCCAATTCACATGCCATCACATCTCATCCATTCACTCATATCGACGTCACATCATTTCACATACACATTCACATTCATTATTCCACATACACATCCACATTCGTACTTTCACATCCATACATCCACTTTCACATCTGCATTCATACATACATATCCATATCACATTCCATACATCCACTTTCACATGCATACATCCACATCCACATCCACATCCACATCCACATCCATACGTCCATTTCCACATTCACATCCACATCCATACATCATATTTCCACATCCACATTCATACATCTACATCCATATTTACGTCCACATTCATACATCCACATCCACATTCATATTCATACATCCACATCCACATCTACATTCATACATCCGCACATCCACATTTACATTCATACATCCACATCTACATTCATACATCTACACTTCCATTTCCACATCCACACATCCACATTCATACATCTACACTTCCATTTCCACATCCACACATCCATATTCACATTCATACATCCACATCCACATTCACATTCATACATCCATTTCCACATCCGCATTCATACATCCACATCCACATCCACACATCCACATCCATACATCCACATTCACATCTACATCCATACATCCATTTCCACATCCACATCCACATTCTTACATCCCCACTTCCATTTCCACATCCACACATCCACATTCACATTCATACATCCACATCCACATTCACATTCATACATCCATTTCCACATCCGCAACACATTCTAGGCTACAATTTTTCTCAATACTTTTTTGCACTTTGACAATGTCATGGAATTTCAACCAAGGTGGAACATTTCCTACTAATTCTTATCTAAGTAATCTACTTTGTTGTTGCAAATCCTTTACCTCATATGCAATTACTTTTTGCTTTGAGCACAAAGATAGAGAATAGAACTTATGTAGCAATGAAGAAATTGTTCTAATGCTATCCCAATCAAATGCAAGATGATTCTTTTCCAAAATACTCATTCCTGTGATGGCATCTATAAGCAAGTGTTCATCACCACCATCTCCAACCACACATTGCTTATAATACTCTCCACCAAAGAAGAGTATTCTCTCTCCATTATATTGCATAGAGAACAAAGAAGTAATGGGTACCTTCGAATGGCCTACATTATCTTGTGGTGTTTGTTCTCCATCTACCTTAACCACCATGTCATCGCCAATATTGTATAGGTCTCCATTGTAAAATACACTTTTATAGCATGTTACTTAGAGTGCATCTAAGCTTTCATTGATAACATTCCAAAAGTGCCTTGCATATCTTATCTCATCTATGCTTGCATCACGAATTTCACGTCTCTGTCTTGTAATTTCAATGCCCTTATTCTTTATCACACTTTCACAATAACAATCTTGTCTATACTTTCTCATATCACTCCATAATTTTTTAGCCTTAATAGCTGATGAAACCTCAAAAATTTCATCTTTATGCCATGGCAAACACACAAGTTTTTCATCGTCGTCAGCCCACCACAAAACCACTTGGGGTTACTAAAACCTCGTGCAATTCTAGTAGCAATCTTTCATTAGGTAATAGATTATCCCTATCAAATTTCATGGCTTTATAGGCTTTGGTGAAAAGAACACGGCTGTAGTGATGTACATAAGTCACCTCATTATTGAGATTATTAGTTTTAATTGCAACATAAGAAGACACATTACGCTCAAAGGTATAACACCAAAAGCAATCATGTAGACCATGCCTTACAACATCATCTAAGATCTCTCCATTACCTATAAAGATATAATTATATTAATTAGACTTAATATTAGCATGTAAAAGATACAAAAACTATAAAAAATGTTTGATATTGATATACCTGTAACATGTTCCAAAGGAGAAGAATTTGGCTTTGTATACTGTTCTTTTCGGACTCTCCATGATTGTAACAAATTCCTCACAACTTCCATACTTTCTTTTGACCATCCATTGTCTTGGCTGAAGTTGTAAAGGCTATGTGCAATATCAATCAATAAGACACCCAAGTCTTTATGATGTTCTGAAATGCCTTCCACTACATGCAAGACATATGGCAAGCACCATTGGATAAACTTTTGATTTTCTTCGGCTTTGAAACTCTCAAAGTACTTGCTAGGAGACTTAGGCCATTGACCATACCAAATTATAGGTGGCACTACTTTGGATACTTTGAATACTGCATCATTGATTTCTTTCTTCATAGAATTATTATAATTCTTTGAAAATAAAGAAGAAATATACTTCTTGAAAATATTCAAAGAGAATATATGCATGACATCAGACACTAGATCAAGTGATAAATCAAAGCCATGGAGATCATATAGCCTCCATAGGATAGATTCACCTGACAACCCTACTTTTCTTAAAGTAGCTTCTCTATCATTAGCTATGTATTCTCTCTTTGCTTCCTCAATAGCTTCCACCATCTCTGAAATGTCTCTTTTTTCAGGTGGGTATCTTGCTTGAAATCTATTTTGGTCATATACATAACGACCTATAAATCTTGGATTACTATTATCTAAGGTAGCTATAGCTTTATCCCTTCGACAAAATGATTTCCCTCCATCTTTGAAAAGACCAAGTTTACATTGTGCTGTGGGTGATCCCTAGTAACCATCATAACTATAGCTCTTATCTTACATTCCCCTTTTTCCGCATGTGGATGCTCAAAAATTCTTTCAAGGGGATAATTATATACCACATCAATACCATCAATGAATAAGCTTTCAAGTTCTTCTACTAATGGCTTCAAAAGTGTACCAAAACATCACCCGAATTACGAATAATTTTTTTACAACTAAAAGATATAAATAGAATTGGTAAAACTCCTAAGATTGAACCATATGTAGCATTTAAAATCTTCATTTCAACATCTCCACAATCTTTTTGAGTTGTCCTAGATTCTTGAAAACCATCCCAATGTAACAATAACACAAAATTTCTAGGATCTCCCTTGCATATTTTCTTTGAAGTTTGAATTGTAAGACAACATTCCTTACATACAAAATTATACTCTTGGCGATCCTCCATCCATGATGTCAGTAATATATTTGAAATATTCTTTTGAGGAAAGGTGGTGTATTTCTTTTTGCAACATGGATTTGCATAAACAACAGGCAACTCATAAAAAGTATTTGGATTCAAAAAGTCTTGAACGTCTCAACATCTAGATCCATCCCAAAAATCATGAATTCTTTCTAATTGTTCACATGAGTCTTTGCCTAACCATCTTTGTTTCATGCACCACATACTCATAAAGTCGTGGCAAAAGCTTCTACTCTTGACTAGCAATATGAGTTGTTCACCAATAGAAATGTAATCAAATGCTAGCATTTCTTTTCTTGAAGCACCACAAATATTACACTTCTCATAACAAGTTCCACAGTCACGCTTGAGTTTCTTTTTATTACCTTCTCAACTACAATTACAGTAGACACAATTTCCAATATAATTATCCTCACTACTAGGATAAACTAGCTCAGGCTTATGAATATTTCCATATACTCCCATGCATATCTTGTATTGTTGTACGCACACCATTCCAAGGCCTTTAAACAATGAATTTAGTTGGTACACGAACTTGAATACCATCAAGATCTCCATCCCAAGATGACGGTAGTTGCACTAACAGTTTACTAAGAGACTCTTTTTTAGCAATTCCATTTTTAGAGTTGACTCTTGATCCTCCCATATCTCCGAATAGCAAATGAAGCATCTTATTTTGTAAATCAATTGAGACTTGATGATCGTCCCAAAGGGGTTGAAGGTCTACAATTCTTTCTATTATCTTGTCCTCCAAGCTAATACCTTGTGGCTCCTCCATACTAGGTTCATGTTCTTGGTTTATATTTGGAGGGATCTCTTCTTCATCAATGCTCTCAAAGCATGTATTCTCATGCATTAAAGCCATATTCATTTCAATATCTCTTTGGTCAGGTGTATCTCTAGGAGGAGGCAATTCTAGGTTACCTCTAAATCTAATAAATCTATTCTTTAACTTTTCATGCCTTGAAAATGTATATGGAGAAACATTGCATCCTCCATGACAATACAAATTGCAATCACACCAAATCTTTCTTTGCCTTCTTTGAGGCCTTGAAGGAGAGTTTCTTTGCCTCATTTGAGGCCTTATAGGAGAGTTTAAATTTCTTTGATTGTTTTGTTCTCTTTCAACATTTCCAACTAGTAAAACACTTGGTTGTGCTTCTTGAGACTACCTTGGAACATCTTGATAGACATTTCCAATAATCATGATGGCAATGCTAAAAAGTACTTTTATTAACAAGCTGCCATCCTTGATTTCTTCGTCTACATTTGTAATTACAAGAGCATCTAATCCTTGAGGTTGTACGAGACATAAGCTCCATTTGTATTAAATCAATAAGTTTATAAAGTTTTACAAACAAACAAAATACATATCAATAGTAGGATCAAAATGTTCACATATAACCAAAGTATGTAATCTTTACAAAAACAAAGGTGTACAATAATAAAGGTGTACACATCTTATGGTCGCCTAGGGCCGGGGTTGGTCTCCCACTAGGTCCCAACTCCCTAATCAATGAGTTTTTATTGTGATGAAGCTCTAGTAGGAAGAGGCCTAGGCACCACTCGATTGGATAATCCATGAGCATGGATAAGGGTCCAAACCCCTCTTTAAAGAGACAATGGAATCTCCCTCGGATCTCATAATATATAGTTCAATGCTAATAATATTTAAGGATGTATTTGTGTTAAGTGAAATAGGTTTATATGCTTTCTCTTCACATAGGAGTTTGGAGCCATATGGAGAATCTAGATGACAAGGACAAACTTGATCATTAAATTGTGTAAGGTCACCATCATGTGCTTAAAACTCAGATGTTTTATGTGGATCAACCTTGAGTCAGGTGTACCATTAATGGGCACTTTCTTGAGCAAGAACTTGTGAAAAAGAATACAACCTAATTTGAAGATGAAAAAAATGTTTGAGTTCATCTTCCAAGGCCTTGTTAACAATCCACATCCTTTTGTTTAGCCTCAATGGTAAATGACTTGTTACCATCATACCTTCTTCATGATGAGGATTTTTAGTAATCCCTATTATCAAAATCTTTGATATGGTTTAATGTCTTTGAGATCTCTCTCTCTCTCTCTCTCTCTCTCTCTCTCTCTCTCTCTCTCTCTCTCTCTCTCTCCCCCACAAACGCTCTCTCTATTTATACCTCCACATCTTCTTTTCTCTGCCTTCTATCTCTCAGTCTTTCTCTTTCTACGTTCTCACACATGTATCCTCTTTACCTCTCCCTATTTCTCTCACACATGCATGTGTGTGTGTGTGTGTGTGTGTGTGTGAGAGAGAGAGAGAGAGAGAGAGAGAGAGAGAGATCGAATCTCTCTCTCTCTCTCTCTCCCTCTCTCTCTCTCTCTCTCTCTCTCTCTCTCTCTATATATATATATATATATATATATATATATATATATCACATACACACATTGTCTTGTATATGATTCTCTTAAATTAAGGGAGTAAGGTAATAAAAGCGAATGTGTACATGTGTGTGTGTGTGTGTGTGTGTGTGTGTGTGTGTGCGCGCGCGCATGAGTGTGTGTGAATGTGTGTGTGTGTCTATGAATGTGTGTAATCATAGAGGTGAAATATAAAAGTGTATCTATACATGAAGAGTTATTTTTAATGGACAAAGCTTAAGAACCGTAAAGTGTTTAATCCATAGAGGTGAAAAAGAAATCATTTACATTCACACATAAAGTTAATCATAGAGGTACAAAAAGATATCTAATTCACACTTATTTTTCTAGCATACCCAGATATATATATGTATATATATCATACACACTCGTGTATACATCATAGTAATTCTCTCCACATATAAACACATAAGATAATTATATATATACATACTCATCATACACATGCACTTATATATAATTAGTAGATACGAACATACATATTATACACATGAACGCATCTATATATATAATTAGAGTCTGGGGTATAGGATTTTGGGTTTTGGGTATAGGGTCTAGGGTTTAGAGTCCAAGGTCTAGGGTTTAGGGTTTAGGGTTTAGGGTCTAAGGTTTAAGGTTTTATGGTTTGGGGTCTA